>NC_053492.1:179007074-179304574 GCF_905171775.1 Rana temporaria
CAAGACCAAGCCCCTGCGTAGAAATAAAATGAATCTCAGCATAATTAGTACATATTTAATATGTATGTACATATATACAAGTGTTTTGTCCTGCAGTTACCATTCACATAAGTGTCAACTGTGATAAAGTATGCTTTATTAAGAAAAAATATTATATATTTTTTATATTAAGAAAAAAAATATTTATTTATACGTATAAATCACTTTATAATATAATATATTATATACTGTATATTAATCTTATTTTACTGGTGAATCAAATGCTGCAAGATGCAAGTGTGCATGTTTTTAAGACATACGCACTGTAGCAGGCCTTTAGACGGATAGTGAACAAGTGCTGAAGACTACCATAAACATCAATGCTTTAGTCAGGATTAGACCAGTCAGACATCACTGGAACAATGCTCCAGTCCTGAGATCCCCATGAGATGTACCCAGTAGTAGAGAAAACAATTATAGTATGGTAAAAGCATCTAAATATGATTTAGTCTAAAATGAAATTCCATTAACTAGTATGGAGTATTGATAATGGATATAAAAATACTCCTGTCCTAATATAGCAACACTTCAGCAGCTGACTACTAGACCATCAATATTTAATGATTTGCTCCATTACAAACCGCAGAGTATAAAGGTCATTTTTTCAAGAGGTGAAAACAACCAAATCGCAAAACATTAAAGCATTAGTGGATAGAAGGCCATTCCCATAACCACTTGTTAGTGACCCTCTGATCCTTGGGATCTGCTGAATAATAGATATTCTTATGTGAAAGCATATTTTTAAAACATGCCAAGGCTCAAACAAAAGTACAGCGACTAGAATCAGTAGGTTTTTCTACTGACCAAGAATATCTTAGATGTTAGGGTCTCATGCAAAGTGGGCGATAACCCTGGTGCATGTATCTTAGAAGGTGCAGGCACACCATCCAGCACCACTACTGGAAGCCTGTCAAAGGGAGAGGTTGAAAGCTGGTGCAGGTTCAAGGTACACCAAGCGTTACTTATATGTAATGCAGTATAATTCCAGTAACGAATACCTGGAACCCAGTATGCTTGTGTTTTTGTCATTTGTCTGTAGGCGCATATTCCAATCCATTTTTTTTCTGTATTCTGGGTTCCACAGATTTTTTTTTTTTTTTATTATTCTGCCGCTCTTACCTTGTATAAACAGCAGCCCGTGCGTCCCACTCTTTTACCCGCCAGCATTCTGTTTTAGCCCAAAAGTATATTTTATATAATCCGGAGATGGAAGGTTTCATCTTTACTTTGGGCACTGTGAAGCCCAGCACAATCTACTTCCGTGATATGGTGAATGCTGGCGTCCCAGCATTCACCGCTCTATCCCACGCATGTGCAGTGTTGACGGCGAGCCGCGCCGTCAACACTGCTCAGTTGCCATCGCAACGGCCGGCGTCATAATGACCCGCCCCGTTGTGCTGACACACAACTGAACTGATCGTTTCTCTCAACGATAGCTCAGAACGAATTGAGCAGCTGATGAGAAACGAGTGAGTTTTGTACAGCCAGGCATGTGACATGCAAAATCACGCGAGATTTGCCATGCTGCAGTAAAAAGATTCTTCTCCTCTGCAGTGTCACGAGACCCTGCAGAGGAATCCCAGCAAACAATGCGGCGACGGAGGGACACGCCCACTCCCGCAGGATCCCAACCAGGAAGTGGCAGCTTACAAAGACAGAACCAAGGTATGCAATCGTTTTTTACATTTTTAAAAAACGAATTGTGCAAAAACTGCCTGAGCCTGTGTCTTAAAGCTTATGTTATACATTAGGGTGAACCTCCCCTTTAACTGCATTGCAAGGCCATTAGGATCAATGTTTTGATGCTTGGCTACGAGTAATAACAAGCCTCAGTCAATGGCTGTTAACATAATATTAAAGCTTTGGATTTTTTTTACAGTAAAATAATAAAATGTCATACTTGCTCTGTGTAGTAATTATGAATAGAGCAGCCCTATCCTCCTCTTCTCAGGTCCCCCACCGGCTATCCTGGCCTCTCCCTCTGGCCGAGTGCTCCCAGAGCAAGCAGCTTGTTATGGGGTTATGTTCATTCACACACAGAGCCATGGGTCTGCCCCTCTCTCCTCATTGGCTCGCTCACTGTGATTGACAGCAATGGGAGCCAATGGCTCCTGCTGCTGTCTTAGCCAATGAGGAGGGAAAGTGGCCGGAGAGCCAAGGCTCTTGTGCACAGCACTGGAGAAAGATCAAGCTCAGTAAGTATTTGGGAGGGTTGGGTAGGCTGATGCACAGAAAAGGTTTTTTACCTTCATGCATAGAATGCATTAGGGTAAAAACCTTGAGCCTTTACAAACACTTTAACTCTATTCACACAAGTTAAAGTGGTTGTAAGCAATGTAAAATAACCCATTCAGTTTGAAATAGAAATGAAAGGCAAGACATTTGGAAAATGCAAAACATAGGAAAGCAGAGGGACTGACAGGGACACCAGGGATTTCACACAAAGAAAGTAATACAACGAGAACAGGATACTTTATCATACAAGTACATGGTACAACAGGCACATATGTTGGGGTAGCAGATGCTCTAACTCAATTTAACTGTATTCAAATTTTAAATTCAAAAACACAATGAAAGCACCCCTTACAAAAAATGTCAATGGAAAATATATGTTGACGTATGACAATGCAACTGGTACACACATTCAGTGTTTTTTTGTTCAATCCAGAATAATATGCTCCGCCCAGGCATCATATTATATTAGGCCAGGCGGGAGCCCTTTTATCCTGGGAGAACATCATATGACGCCCTCCCAGGTTCGTGCCTCGCATACGCCCCACGGGCTGTGCTCCGACATGATCTGTCACCTGCTGTGTCCATCAGACATGGCCGATGACAGATCACTGGACTGGCCGGCTCCCAGTACCATGTGATCGCTGAAGCCAATCACAGCAGATGACATGATAATTGTACACAATGAAAGGCTTTGATTCATGCCTTTCATTGTGTAGTAGTGGACCCTACGGCTGACTGCTGCGGATGGAGCTCTAGGCAATACAGGAGAGCAGGTACTCTGTAGTACCAACACAGATGACACTGGGAGCTAGAGCATGGGATTTCCCAGGGCGTGGAATCTAAGAGCCAGCGGGTGTTCAGAGGCCCCTAGTGGTGGGGATGGATTTAGCTGCAGTCTGGCTCCAGGTTGTGACCCCTAGGGACTCCCTGCTCACACTCAAGGTAAACTACAGGGAGGTAGAGAGGAAGCAGCAGACTGCAGCAACAAAGAACAGTCAGGAGAAAAGGCGGGGTAACAAGCAGGTAAGGATAGTCAGGAGATAGCCAAGATCAGTAACTGGAATCAAACGTAGCACACAGCGCAAGTAGCACATGGAAACCAAAAACACAATATTGATCAGCGATGCTGGCTTGCAGTGCACAGGTTAATATAGAGTTCTCTGATAGGGGCTGGCGTGGAGCCATGCTTTGAGGAGGGACTACTAAAGCAGCGAGGTGAGAGTGGCTGGGCTCTAAAGCTGAACACATGGAGAGGTAAGCTGCTGTGGTTGGTTACATGGTATCGGCAGCGAGCCAGCACACTGATCAGTCATCCGCTTAGTCTGGTGGACACAGCCGGTAACAGATCACACCGCTGCACTGCCGTGCTTTCTGAGAGGATGTCATATGATTTCCACTCAGAACAGTAAAGACATCGCCTGGCATTCATTCTGCTATAGGCTGGGCAAACAAATGTCTTGCTTTTTTAAATTCTCTTAAACATAATTGGGTACTCAAAGTGAGTAGAATTTCACATTGTTTACTAAGGTAAGTAAAACTACCCTTCTCAAAGTGGACATTCACTTGTCAAGTGAACAGCCTATACTCCTTTTGGTAAATCAACCCCCGTGCCAACAATTCACTAACCTGAAAACCAAACCAAAAATAAAGAATGTTACAAGAGTATATCACCATTTTTTAAATTGTAAAACGTTAAACTTGACGGTCCATTTTCTCTGCCTTATTTGATCTTGTTTCCATCCTAAATGATAAACCTAACCCATAGATGTTCATTTTTTGTAGTGCGGCCCTATGTGATCCCTGCTAACTCAGAAGCCAAGAGCCACCCACATGATGCATAACACCAATTTAAATTACCAAGCTTTATAGCTGTTATGTAGGGTAATACTTTGTCTAATTTTCATCCATAAATCATGCAGTAGGACGTTGCAGGACCTTTTGTGAATATGACCCTTTTATCTAGCTGGGTAGAGCTGTTTGAAAAGGTCTTTATTCTTAAAAGCTTAAACTTTTGTAATTAGCATTTTCTTTTTCAAGATACATCACTAGAAACGATCTTTCTAAACTGCAATAATTGCTAATTATTCCTCATCACTTATCTCTTTTGTGGATGTCCTCTGCCTTAAGTTGAAACATGTTAATTAACAACAGTAGAGTCACCCATGCATCTCTGGACACGTGGTGATCATTTTTAAAACATTCAAACTTGTTAGGATGGGTTATACATACTACACTTATGCTATTTATTGAATGGTTGATGTGTATGGACAGTGCATATATAATAAAATAAACTAGGGCTGTGGAATTTAACTATAAATTCCTCAATTCATCATTAATTTTTTTTGATCGATCAAAATTCTTTTGATTGGTACTCACCTCTCCGCCAGCTTCCGGGTCTTCAGGAAGTTCCGTCGCAGATCCGGTGACATCACGGACACTGGCGGGGCTTGCCGTGTCCATCTGAAGGGCTCCTTTGCTGTGCCTTCCTATCTGCATGCTGGCGGGACCTTACTATCTGCCACACGCAAGGGCTGTTACACTTCCCTCTATCACTTCCCTCTATCAACCTGGGATTCCACATCCATCCCCTGGGAGTTGTGATAGTTCCCTTCACGGGACATCTACATGCAGACGGACTGATGTTAACCCCTCCTCATCTGGATTCAGCAGTGGTATCGTTGTACACATTTTTATACCAGTATCATACTTAGCTACATGTTCTTAGGACTGCTTTTGCTACCGTTTGGTATTACTCGCACCATTTTTACAGTTTATGTAGCTACATCGATTTTATCTCCAGTGCAATATTTATTCTGTTACCTACTTGAAGACTATAAAAGTTTTAAGGCTATTCCCATCGAGTGCTGCCTTTGTGTGCTTTTTGTATCCAGTGGTTGGTAGCTGCACTGGGAATCAGCCTGCAAGGAGATCAGCTAAAAGTAGTTGAATCTGTATGTGCGTTATAATTAATCGAAATTAGTCGATTAATCGAAAAAATAAATCGGTTAATCGAACACGAAAATTTTAATCAGTAACAGCCCTAAAATAAACACTTAGTTTATTATTTACATAGCACTGACACAATGATTTACAGACCAGTTAGAACCATTTGCATCAATACCCACCCCTGAAGGAACTTAATACTGTTTCTACTATCATCTTCTATTATGGGTACCACTGCAAGTTTGGTCAGACACAAATTTGATAGGGAACTGAATTTTTTTGGGGGATTTCCCATATTTAAATAATAAATATGGATTGTCTTGTCTTTTCCTATTATTAGCTAGTTTATCAAAGCTCTAATGATATTAATGGTGATGATACAATAACAATGTTGGCTATAAAAATAAACACAATGCTCAAAGAAGCAAGGGTCTTATTTATTCCCAAGGAAAGTAGAACATTAACATAGAAAACTAAAGAATAATACAGAGCATATAAAATAAAAGAGCATTGATGATATGTTACGTTGATAGGTTCTCAAACACCCTCTACCCATCCGTGTAGTTCTTTGTCCAATGAGAAGCTATAAGGGGCTGCTTTTCCTAATCACCAGGAATTATGTTATTTCCCCCCGAACATCTTCCAGGAAGTATGTTACTGTCTTGCACAAGGAGGCAGCATTACCCTATGAACACCTGCCTTGACCCAAATCAAGATTCCATCAACAGCTGGCCTTTTGATGTCCTGGTTGCAGGCGAGACAATTAGGCAATTTAATCTTCCCATCACCAGGTGGTCTGAAGCAGAGCTCTCCTATTCCCATACCCCACTGCCAGGGGAGTATGCATGAATCCCTTTTCCAGATGAAGATTCTGATATGCACTTTTCTGTTATACACACCTTGCTGAGTAATCCTGTTTAACTGCCATCCCAGGACTACATCCAGAAGTATCCAGATGTCTTAGGTGTAACCAGGTTTCAACAGTCCAGAAATATCTGATATTAAAAAAACATGCTGCGCCTGGTGTTTCGGGCCTATTGGCAACTAGGTCCGATGTACTTATCGAATATGACACAACACTACTGTCCACCCAGAGAGTCTTGTTCGACTGACGCCCTGTTAGCGATTATTCAATCTAGTCGATCAGCTTTAAAAGGTGGCCGACGGCTCCAAACACTGGGGAATTCTCTTCGGAACCAGCTCCCTCATCAGCTCCGAGCATCCGTCTCCTTGATGGCCTTCCGTAAGGGCTTGAAAACACTGCTTTTTTTCACAAGCCTATTGATAGACACTTGGCCTTCCAAGCCCTTAGCAGGACGCCGCCTTAATCCCAGGCTTCAGTCCATGGTCAGGGAGTAGGGATAGGCTTTTTGTGCCCTGCCACCCCCTCCCCTCCCTTCTTTTTATATTTCTGTTTATTTCTGGTCTGTTCCCCTCTTTTACTTAGATGTCCTAGTTTCTTCTTTTTGCTCCTGGGAACTGGATACCTCCAGCTTGTTGGTAAGCGCTTAGACGCGAGTTTCACAACTCGCATTCGGCGCTCTATAAGCATTTATTCCAATCCAATCCAACCCATGCAAAACAATGTGGAAAAATGAAAACTCTATATGATTCCAAGGCCCAAAGCTGTAAGAAAAGTATACTATCCACTTAGCCACCATGCTGTGCTTTAGAGTCTCCTATTGGATTTTAATAAGGAGGGGTAAATATCTGAAAATGTGCACTTTTGCTAATTTTGCAGATTGGAAAAATGTATGTTTTGAGTATGCTAAAACTCTGCCAACATATAGGAACATTTTGCTTGCTGAGGGCACTGAAATTCTGAATAATGCTTTATGTCAACATAAAGATGATAAAATCTGCCTAAAGAGTTATGTAACTGTATGGAGAGTAGCGGAATGACAGAAAATGTGTGACATTTTATGGAGGGAAGCCAAATGCCTGTGTGACATTGCCTTAAATACTAACCAAGGTATGGCATATGGAAGTAAGGAAGGTTTTCATAGCATGGATTCAATAGTTATTTTATTATTATTACCAATAAAATGATCATCTGAGGGCTCAGGACTTAAAAGTTTGATCTGACAGTGATTCATTTTTGTCAAGAAAAATGACTCGATATTATAGCGCTTAGAGACAACTGAAAGTAACAAAAGCTGAGTTGATCTAGCTGCAAAGTCTTCAGAAACCTGTAGAAATATCACAAGAAATAAAAATACAGAGAAGTACGCTGGCCAATGGTATGTTATCTGAGGTGGTAGAAACAGTGGTGCACTTAAAGTCCTTTATTTTACCCACCCTTCTTTTTTTTTTTTTTTTTTTTTTTATTTATCATCAAAAAAGTCAGTCCTCACGGACCACCAACATACAAAGATTACAGTTAAAGCAATATGACTTAGTTACAGTTACGGGAACAAGCGTAGTCCTATGATCATACAAACAGTATTCCAATGGGACAGTAAAGTGTAACTGAGCCCCTTCAGGGCGTGTCTTTTAGGAAGTAGGGCTATCCCCAGAAGTCCCGGTATTGGGGCCCGGTTGGACCGACCTCCCGATCCATTTTCCGTTTTCGGTAGAAGAAATAGAGTAAAGGTTAGAGAGCATAGTAGAAAAGGGTAGAGAAGGGTATATTAGAGGGAGGGCGGGGAGAGGGGGGGGGGGTTCCTGCACGAGCAGGGCTGGTGTAAAGCGCCCCTAAGGGCGTAATGTATGTCTATTTCGTTTTTGAACCGTCAGCATGTCAGAGAGAACAGGTGTTTGACGTTAGGTCATCGGTCTCTCTGAGTCTCTGCCCTTCGTCCGAATATTTAAAAAGGTTGTAAAGCTGCCACGTCTCGGAGTATGTCTCCTGACGTTGTTGGCTGGAAAGTATCAAGTCTTCCATGCGGCTGATCTCATCTACTTTTTTCAGCCAGAGAGCAATAGTCGGCGGGTGAGGGGACTTCCAGCGGAGAGGTACGCAGGCCTTGGCTGCGTCCAGAAGGTGGCGCACCACTGACTTCTTATAGACTCCTGATGGTATGTTGGTTGCATGCAGGAGGAAGTAAGCCGGGTCGTCCGGTACCGTGTACCCTGTAAATTTTTGGGTGATCCGGCGCACCGCTCCCCAGAAGCCCCTGATTCGTGGGCAGGTCCAGAGTACATGAAGAAGGGTGCCCTTGTCTTGCTGGCATCTCCAGCAAGTGTCGGCAGTGTTGGGAAACAGTCTATTCAGGAGGTCTGGGGTCCTGTACCAGCGGGAGAGAATCTTGTAGTTTGTCTCCTGGGTTTTTGCGCATAGAGATGATTTGTGTGTGAAGCGGAGTATGGTCTGTTTTTTGGTGGGCGAGAACTGTGTGTTTAGGTCTCTTTCCCATTTTGCCAGGGCTGGAATCTGACAATCCCCAGGGGGGGTTGTCAGCATGGCGTATAGCAGGGAGAGAGCGTGTGGGAGCACTCCAGTCTTTACCCACCCTTCTAAAGGACATGGACTGTAGTAAAACAACCACTAAAGGAAGTTTTTATTCTTAGTGAATTGTTTTTTTGTTTTTTTTTTAAGCGTGGATTGTTTTAAACATCCTTCTCTGTGCTATTGGTGCACATTCCTAGATCATGCACAATAACACTTCATCCACTATCATTGGACAGCATAGACAAAAGGCACAGCAGATCCAATCAGAATGGCTCTGTGTCTTGTGATTTCTGCAATGGCCAGTCATATTAATCACAAATGTAAACAGTACAACTGTTTGAATTTGAGAGCCCTCCCTTTCCTCTCACAATGGAGGAATGATGATCTAATGAATGCATGAACTGTTCATTAACAGAAGATCACAGAGAGGCAGGCATCATTCGATTGTGGGATTGTTTAGTTGCTGTAGTTAACCGTTTCACCAACCTCTTCTCCTGTACATCTAAGCTCCATCCTGTCTCAGGATGTGATCTGTTTATTAACCCCCTCACCTCCCTTATCCTGCACACTAACTCCCTAGTTTCCATCCTCCCACTGTATGTCTCCTGTACCATGATTAATGTCATTAAGAATGCAGCAGAAAGAGTGAGACTCTGTGACAGGAGGGCAGAAAATAGAATCCAGGTGGCTAAGTCTGCCTGGAATCTCCTTCAATAGCTGAAATATTGATAATTTTTGTGAACAAAAATGCAATATATTGCCAGATTTTTTGGTAAAATATAAAAAGATGTTGCATTGAGTAGATAGATACCAATGATGTCAAGCCTTGAAATCAAACAAAATAAGGTGGTAGATCGGCGTTGGACATGGATTTCCACAGGTTATCAAAATGTGGGAAAAAAGTCATTACTTGCCCAATTGACCTCTGTTTGGCAGCTAATTAAAAAGATGGGGATCCCCCGGTAGAGAACATTCATGAGAGTTGAAACATCTGGGTTGGGCAGGGCAAAAAAAAGCCAACACATTTCAGGGGCCACACAATAGCCATTCAAAACCAAAACCTATCTCTTCTGAGGGCAAAAGTCTCACTCAGAAAATTAATACTAAGCACCCAGAGGCGATTCAGTTCGCATGTGTTGCGCTATATAAGTTTCTCACTCACTCACTCATTCATCAGGGCCATGTAAAATGACAGAATATTAAATGGACTCAACAATACTCTCCAGCAGACTGGTCTGTAGGCAGAGGATATTTTAAACAACAGCCAGTACCGGTATTCACAGTATCAATAGCCTTTGCAACTCTCCAACACTTCGATTGCAGACAGACCCTCTCTCCATTGCCACATACAGGACAGACTCTCTCCATCCCTACATACAATGCAGAATTCTTGCTCCTGCATTGTATCTGATGACATCCGCCCTGGTCACGGAACAGAAACAGCACTTCTCAAAATATGGGATGACGTTCTCAAAGCAGCAAACGAAGGAGAATCTTGTCTTCTGGTACTGTTGGACCTAAGCGCAGCATTTGATACTGTAGACCACAAATTATTACTGACTCGCCTAGCTTAACTAGCTAGAGTAGCAGACTCAGATTTACCCTGGTTCTCCTCCTTCTTGGAAAACCGATCTCAAATAGTGAAACTTTGTCCTTTCACTTCTGAAAAACGCACGGTGTCATGCGGAGTTCCTCAGGGATCACCCTTGTCGCCCGTACTATTCAATATCTATCTCCGACCTCTTTTTGAAATTATCAGTAACCAGATGTTACTCTACCATTCCTACGCGGATGACACCCAACTCTATTTTCGCATCAGCAACAAAAAGGATCATTATCTTGGACTAGAGAGATGCCTTACTTTGATAGAAATTCGGATGACGAAGAGTTATCTTAAACTCAATGGCTCAAAAACAGAACTTCTCCTGTTCCACGCCAACTGAAAGAGACTTCCCGCAATAACATGGACACCCCCACCCATTCTGGGACAAACCATCACCCCTAGAACCAAAGTCAAAAGTCTTGGAGTCACTTTTGACTCCGACATGACAATGAATGCACAAATAAGTTCAGTAGTCAACGTATCCCACCATCTGCTGCGCCTACTACGTAGATTCGTTCCCTTTATCCTGAAAGAAGACACTGCTGTCGTGGTGGGAACAATAATTAACTCCAGACTCGACTATGCAAACGCCCTTTACCTCGGACTCCCAAAGTACCAAATCGCTCGTCTACAAGTCGTTCAAAATATGGCGGCACGACTTGCGACTGGAAAAAAAACATGGGAATCAATCTCGCCCTCCCTGAGATCCCTTCATTGGTTGCCAGTAAAAGACAGAATTACATTTAAGGCACTTTGTCTGACACATAAGTGTGTTCAAGGAAGTGCCCCCCAATATCTATGCGAAAAATTAAAATGCCACAACCCCCATCGCGTTCTCCGATCCACCAACCAAAAACTACTCCAGATACCCAAGGCTAGATATAGGTCCAAAGGAGAATGAAGATTTGCAGTCCAAGGACCTAGACTGTGGAACGCTTTACCAACCAGCATCCGAATGGAGGTGAATCACCTGGCCTTCAGAAAAAACTCAAAACCCATCTATTCTGTAGGCAAAAATACAGTAGGGATTGGATACTAAGCGCCCTGAGGCGATTCAGTTTGCATGTGCTGCGCTATATAAGTTTCTCACTCACTCACTCACTCACTCACTCACTCACATCACAGTGTGACTGTTGGCTTCAGGGTACAGGTTGCACAGCATGAAAGAAGCCTGTCATACTGAGGAATAAAGTTCATATTACAGCCTATTCCTGTACCCTAAAGCCTCATATACACACGATCAGAATATCGTACAAAAAAAATACAGATTTTGAAGCGATCATACGATAATCCCGAAGGAACAAACGCGAAATTTTTTCTCGTACGATACCAGATTTTACGATTTTCATTTAATCACTACAGTTTTCGTCCAAAAATAATACAATGCAAATACATTACATCCCAATTTTTTATTCTGCCGTATGAGCATTTTTGTACTTTAGTAACCTATTTGTTTTTGATATGGAGACTAGTATACAAAAAAAACACGGACGATCATTTGTCCGATAATCTCATCGTGTGTAATAGGATTTAGAATTAAGAGTATTTAACACTAGCAGTACAGAGAGGTGTCACTTTTTTTGGTGCCCAAAGCGGAGCTTGAATACCCAGTCAACTGCAAGGTGACTTTTGCTAGACCATGATTGCATAACTGAAGTAAACACAGCTCTGCTTATTTTACTATGCTAAATGAACATTCATTTTACAAAGTGAGCATATACATCAAAATGTGAACATGCTTTATCTCTTTAATAAATCAACCTCAGTTTCTTTTTAGTCTCTTTATTAACATGAGATACAAAATTTGTAGTAAGTTACACTTATGTCATATTCACTATGTGTATTTTCCTAAACTTCTTGCAGTTGTCTAATGAAGACCGACACATCAATACAGGGCCAGTCCTGGCAAAAAAGGGAAACCTGGCATGAATATAGAATGACAGTTGTCGAGACAACACAATCAGCCTCCTGTTGCGTTAAACAGTAGATGAGTGCCTGACATCTTTTCTCGATTCTCTACTTCTGAACTTCATCTAAATTAGAATCTGAATGTAATGGATTTTATGCTTCCCGTGGCTCCTCATTTAGATATTATATTGTTTATTTCGGGTACATAAAGAGCTGAGGTAATGCATAAATGCCACTTTTGCTTCACTACTATAGCTGATGAAAGTACCTGAAAACAATGAACTCTCTAAGTGGTATGTCCTATAAAATATGTAGTGCAACATTATATAAGAATAGAACTCATAAAGATGTTAATATAACTGCACTTGATATTTCTCTTGCCACAGACTGTTTTTTTTTTTTTTTTAACTAGGGTAGTTTCTGCAATTGTAATTTTATAAAATTCCATTATTATAACTTATTAGATGTGCTATGACTTTCTATTATAAAATACTACAAGGCTAAATTCACAAAGTTAGCAAACCAGGACAAGGATGCTTATTTTCTAAAAATTCAATGCAGGAGATTTACTAAAACTGATGCACACAGAATCTGGTGCAGCTCTGCATGGTAACCAATCAGCTTCTAGGTTTCATTGTCAAAGCTTCATTGAACAAGCTGAAGTTAGAAGCTGATTGGTTACTATACACTCCAATTTTAGTAAATCCCCCAAATGAGTTTTGAAAAATATAGTTACAAGGCTGAAAAAAGATTTTTATCTTTGAATTGAGGCGGTGAATCTATGGCTGTGCACAAAGTCAGGAAATCTCATTAGTAAATGAAGTATATTAAATTAAATTAAATTGAAACATACATAAGCTTTTTTGGAATGACAAAGTTTCATCCTTAAAGCAACCCTCTCACAGTTCATTAAATTAAAATAAAGATATTACATGGAAAGAAGGAGTTAGGCTGACCATACATTATACAACTTTCATACAATTTTCTGTACAATTTTCTTTAGATTTACCTTCAACTATGTAGTGTAAGGGCTTGCCTGATTGCATACAACTGAAAGTGTTGTTTATTTTGACCTCATATTATCTGATTTTTGGTAAATCTAAAATAAAAATGTACAAGAAAATTGAACATGTATGGCCAGTCTTAAATATTTATATCTCCTGCTGCACCATTTCTGAGGAATCCCCCAATCTCCTGTGTCCCCCACAGTGATCACGGATTCATCTTACAAGCCTCTACATTACTACTTTGTCCTGTAGTGATATGGAGATTGACAGGAAGAATCAGTGATTGCTGCGGGGGACACAGGAGATTGAGTCTCCTGGAATTATCTGCTTCACAGTAGACTTTTGGGGACAATTCCCCAGCAACAAAGCAATGTTCATCAGAACGAGTAGTGGAAAAAGGTAAGCATTTACCTTCTTTTTCAGGTAACATCTTTGTTTCAATTTAAAGAACTTTGGGGTTGCTTATATATTATGGTTTATTTAATAAACTGATGCCAGGAACAGAAATTATGTTGAAAGTGTCCTACCCCAAAGAAGGCAATTTGACTTCAGTTACCGTATTTATCAGCGTATTACATGCACAGGCGTATAACACGCACCCTAACTTTAAGAGGGAAGTTTCAGGAAAAAAAATATATACAGTATAACACGCAGGCACAGTTTACCCTCTATTTTCAGGGTAAAAAAGTGTACGCCAATAAATACAGTAACTGCATTCTTATTGGTGAAATGTGACCTACAGTATGCTGGTTTAGCAGTGGACACTGGATGCTTGAGTTGTCTGACACCTATATCCACTTTATGGCTGATAAATAATAATCTTTATGGTATTTATATAGAGGGAAATAAGGTACTAAGAGAATAGAGAATACTGGATAGAAAGAACAATAAAGTTCTGGATCACACTTTTCTAGCTATAGTAGCATTCTGACAACACCGCTATATCCTTTATTAATTCTCTTCCCTTCACCTATAAACCTAAGTCTTATACCTGAGCAACCTAGGCCGAAGTATTGGTGCATAGGGCGCGGTGGTATTTGTAGAAGAATTTCAGAGAGCCCCAGCAGTGCTAGCAGGATAGGGTGAGCAACGATTTGGTGCCTTAAGTTGCCTACTATCCAACAGGGGTATTACTTTAGTATATTCTCCACTGCAAGTTTACCATCAAGTGAATAAACAAATAAAATACTTTTTTAATATTTTTTTTTTTTAACAGGGGATGGAAAGTTGGACAGTTGCTGGTAGTTCTTGATTTGAAATATTTTAAAGCCTTTAAATACTTGTTGAAAGGGTTGAGACCTCCTACAGTATAAGGCTGACTCACGCTTATCTCAATATAATAGAAACTGTAGGCCCAACACATATCAAATATTATAGAGAATCAAAACAGTGCAGCGCAAACCTTATAATATTATTAACCTTCAAAAGTCCAAAGCCCAAATGTCAAGAATAGTAGAAAAGTCCACCAGGTAATAAAATATCCGTGCAAGGATAAAAATGTTCACAATTACCCAAGGTGACAATTGCCACCATTGACAGATAAATTGGCCGCTCACCTCACAAAAATTGACCCCTGAACTAACAGGATGGTCATATACGCTTGTGCTACCACAGGGTGTGCATATACAGAGGCGTTGGATCCTGGTATAGAAGATGAAATCCAGGTTACATATGAGTGAGTACGGGAGACTAATAGTGCTCTCTGCCTTAAAATTATATTTTAATAATAACTTATAAAATCACTCACGATTTTACCACTTGGCTGTAAACAAATAGTAGTAATAGTAGTATAACAGTCTCGCTCCCGCTTGAGTCAGGATAGCAGCGGGTGATGTCATGTAGTGTAGCTCCTCCTCCCTTAAGCGTTACGTCCAATGAGACAAATCCCCCACATATACACATATGAACATAATTGCATGCAGCGAGTGCACCTACATATGAAAATGATTATTGCACTACACATATTAAGCATTGCTGAGAACACTGTAGCGAAAGAAATAGTTCTAGGGAAATCATGTATTGCTACCTCCAAACTGATGACCTGGAAGGTCATCTACAGGAATTTTTGGATACCACAGTATGCGGCCACATCATAGGCATGTCCAATTTTAAGGTTAATAGGTTGAAGAGAGTGCCAACACTGGAAATCTATTGGAGCGAGCAATATCGTGAGTTTTATACTTTATACTATTATTCTACACAAAATTAACTTTGTGTTAGGGGCTGGATTTGAACCCGGGACCTCTGCTGTGTCTGGCAGTAATTCTTCTTTTTAAGCCACCTGAAATGTTGGGCCTCTCCCTTCTGATCAGTTAGACAATCTTGCCTTGTGCCTGTTTTTGTGGACCTTGAACTCTTTGCTTCTCCCATAAATTCTTCATTTAAGCCATGTCTCTGCACTTTCTGCTTGCACATTATTATTACCTCTCCAGCCAAACTCGTTTACCAGTGGCGGTCCATCCATTAGGGGTGCACGGGCACTGCCCCCCTATCCACACAAATCCCTGTGCTGGTTCTCGTGCACGCAACTGCGTGCAGCCAGCAGCGATCCCCTCCGTCGGCCACGCGGATCGGGTCCCCCGCTGTGCAGTGGGTGCGCACGTGCCTCTGGTGGCACTTGTGCGCCCTCTGGTGGCTCTCCTGGGCAAAGCTGTATATATACTGGACTTTTCCCAGGAGAGCCATTCTGCCACAGTGTATTTGCATGAGCCGGTCAGGAACCGGTTAAATCATGCCACATCAAAATGCATGGTACTTTGTTACTATGCATTTTGACTTTTGATTTTGCGCATGCATTAGCCAGGTGCATTGGAGTTCCAAAAAGACGTAATGGCACCTCTGCCTGCAAAAGGGTTATTGGATGTTGTAGTAAAGACTGTATTTACATGGTGGTTCTGTTTGTGGTCCTTCTCCACCTAGGTCCCTATGTGTACTGTATGTACTGTATATGTGGATATATATATATATATATATTTACATAGTAGGTGAGGTTGAAAAAAGAAAAAAGTCCAACCTATATATACAGTATATAATGTAACATGGACACTGAAATAACTGAAATGACTTATACAGGCATTACCATGGACTCATGGACTTATCAAGCCAAAATCAAACACAACAAAAAACACTTGTGTGTGAAAAATAGGAATTGCATCTCCCTATTTTAGGTGTGCTATGGAATAACTGTTTGAAATTGAGCACTTTTCTTTATCTAGTAAGAATGTAGGATCAGGTCCTATCCTACAATGTTTCGGTATGCTACAATAATATACAGTATCTCACAAAAGTGAGTACACCCTCACATTTTTGTAAATAGTTTATTATACCTTTTCATGTGACAACACTGAAGAAATTACACTTTGCTACAATGTAAAGTAGTGAATGTACAGCTTGTATAACAGTGTAAATTTGCTGTCCCCTCAAAATAACTAAAAACACAGCCATTAATGTCTAAACCGCTAACAAAAGTGAGTACACCCCTACGTGAAATTGTCCAAATTGGGCCTAAAGTGTCAATATTTTGTGTGGCCAACATTATTTTCCAGCACTGACTTTAAACTCTTGGGCATGGAGTTCACCAGAGCTTCACAGGTTGCCACTGGAGTCCTCTTCCACTCCTCCATGATGACATCACGGAGCTGGTGGATGTTAGAGACCTTGCGCTCCTCCACCTTCCATTTGAGGATGTCCCACAGATGCTCAATAGGGTTTAGGTCTGGAGACATGCTTGCTAGTCCATCACCTTTACCCTCAGCTTCTTTAGCAAGGCAGTGGTCGTCTTGGAGGTGTGTTTGGGGTCATTATCATGTTGGAATACTGCCCTGCGACCGAGGGGACAGCAAATCTACACTTACAGTTATACAAGCTGTACACTCACTACTTTACATTGTAGCAAAGTGTCATTTCTTTAGTGTTGTCACATGAAAAGGTATAATAAAATATTTACAAAAATGTGAGGGGTGTACTCGCTTTTGTGAGACGCTATACATACAGGTTTAACACCTCCATGTTATGCATGCTGTCTATTCAGGCAGCGTTTCCAGTGCATGTAACACTATTCATGTATTCCTACTCATGTTTGCTATAGATAAGCAATATTCTTTTTTATACTAGTCTCCACACTAACATGATGGGAAAAGCTGTTCAGTATTTTAAACCTGTTCTGTGTTAGAAGGTGAGCTACACTGTGAGGTATAATAATAGTATACAAATAGAAACACATGGAAACGTATAATGAAAGATTAAATTAGCTCAAAATGGACCACAAGAGTGCAGAACTAACTGCAGTCCTTTGATCTATTGAAGAAGCACAGCCAAAAAAAGCTTTGGCTATACTTCTCCTTTAAACGGGCAAGAACTCTAATAGCTGTGTCAAAAAAGGCAACAAGGGGTCCAAATACTAGTCAACAATTTTGCCTGTAGTCTCCTTACAAATGATCTTCCTCTATTACAGTCCCACTAATCCTTCTTCTGCCTCATGCCTCTATTTGGAGGCAGTCAGTTTAGTAAAGGCAGGTCTTCCGCCTATCTCCATCAAGGAGAACAATGAGCACCACAAAATCTTACTCCAAAACTCCTTTGACTAAAAGTGAGCAGAGGTACCTTATATATACGCTGTAGACCTAAATCGGTTATATTTTAGACACAGGGTTGTCTAGGGACACTCACATACTGGGAAATTCACTACTAATTATCAAGAGGAATGTAACACAAAATGTAAATTTTCAGTGGTACTGTTTAACATTTCTAGATGTAAGTTAGCAGGGGACGTCCACCCGGCACGCTGTGGACGTCTTTCGTCTACAGCACGGGTCTCAAGTGGTTAAAGCGGGAGTTCACCCATTTATTAAAATTTTTTTTTCTCCCCTTAAATTCCTGCTCGTTCGGTCTAGGGGAATCGGCTATTTGTATTAAAATATGAGCAGTACTTACCCGTTTTCGAGCTGCATCTTCTTCCGTCGCTTCCGGGTATGGGTCTTCGGGAGCGGGTGTTCCTTCTTGATTGACAGTCTTCCGAGAGGCTTCCGACGGTCGCATCCATCGCGTCACTCGTAACCGAAAGAAGCCGAACGTCGGTGCGGCTCTATACTGCGCCTGCGCACCGACGTTCGACTTCTTTCGGAAAATCGTGACGCGATGGATGCGACCGTCGGAAGCCTCTCGGAAGACTGTCAATCAAGAAGGAACGCCCATTCCCGCAGCCCATACCCGGAAGCGACGGAGAGGATGCATCTCGTAAACGGGTAAGTACTGCACATATTTTAAAACAAATAGCCAATTCCCCTAGAGAAAACGAGCAGGAATCTAAGGGGAAAAAGTGCCCTCTAAGGGTGAACCCCCGCTTTAAGGTCTCCAGGATAGATGTTATGAATTAATCATTACAATTGTTTGGCAGAATTAATTTATCACTTAGTGCCCTTTTCTCACAGGGGGTTAAACCCTCTCTACAGCACCAACATAAGTGGAACACACATTAACACCTGGGGGATCCATTATTGATCAGCACCAGATAGCACTGGGTATCTAGTTTCTATTATTTTGTCTAATCCACAGAGGCTGTAACACACAACAATATTTCATTCTATTTAAGGCTGATGGCTATATTTCAACTTTAATCATACCATTCATTTATATACATCATTTAGTGGTTCACAGCACTTGTAACTTTATTTCTAAGCACTTTATTTTTATTTCTAAGCACATCAACTGCCATAAGGTACAGTTGTTAAGAGGAACAGTGCCATATCTACATTCCCCCTTTTTTTTAATCTTTAGAAGAGGCTTCATTCCTGGACAACAGCCATGCAGACCAATTTGATGCAGTTTACAGCGTATGGTCTGAGCACTAACAGGCTGACCCCCCACCCCTTCAACCTCTGCATATATGCTGGCAGGACTCATACGTCTATTTCCCAAAGACAACCTCTGGATATGACGTTGAGCACGTGCACTTAACTTCTTTGGTTGACCATGGCGAGGCCTGTTCTGAGTGGAACCTGTCCTGTTAAACCGCTGTATGGTCTTGGCCACTGTGTTGCAGCTCAGTTTCAGGATCTTGGCAATCTTCTTTTTAGCCTAGGCCATCTTTATGTAGTGCACAAAGTTTTTGTACATGAGGCGCCATGTTGAACTTCCAGTGACCAGTATGAGAGAGTGAGAGCGATAACACCAAATTTACCACACCTGCTGCCCATTCACACCTGAGGCCTTGTAACACTAACGAGTCACATGACACCGGGGAGGGAAAATGGCTAATTGGGCCCAATTTGGACATTTTCACTTAGGGATGTACTCACTTTTGTTATACAAGCTGTACACTCACTACTTTACATTGTAGCAAAGTGTCATTTTTTCAGTGTTGTCACATGAAAAGATATAATAAAATATTTATAAGACAGAAGGGGGTGTATTCACTTTTGTGAGATACTGTAGCTAAGATACAGTTATCAGGATAGAGCAAAATGTTGTTAATATCACTGAATAAATCAGCAAATTGGTGGTAAAAACCCATTGATATTGATTTTGTTATACATTATTCTCTTGTATATTTAAAAAGTGAATTAGCCAAAAGGCTAAATAAGGTGCTTTATTATTACATATTGCTGTGGGCAATTCATTATGCTATGGCAGAAATACTTACTTTTGACGCAGGTACTAGTTCTAAGTCAGATGCTTGCTCGGTCTCCGCTACATTACTCCTATCTCTGACTGGGTCACCTTGTGATCTACCATCTGCTGACCTGGAATAACAGTCATGAAAACATTTTAACACTGGATCAAGGGTAGCCTTACAAATCAATTCAGTGGAAACATACATCTATTTAAGTTTATTTCAATATTAAATGTTAAAACATTTGTCACCTTTTGGGGGAAAGGGGGAGCGGGGGAAAGGGGGAGCGGGTACCTGTTTTTGACAGGTACCCTGTCCCTACTTCTGTCGAACCTTGCTGCGGCGAGGTACATCAAAAGTCTGGCTCCCTCCTCCTCCCTTCTCCTTCGCCTACTGTCAGGCCAGTAGGAGAGCGCAGCCGCGCTTCACGCATGCACAGTAGGGACTTTATCTGGAAAGATAAGGCAATCCTCAAAGAGAATAACACATTTATGTTTGACAATAAATGCTATTGTCAAGCACAAGGAATGGCAATGGGCACAAAATGTGCACCAACTTATGCTACTCTTTACCTCAAGCGGTTCAGGCTAAGCAGAGGTTTGGCCCAATCATCAACCCGTTCGGCAAACACCTGAATATTCATAGTAAATAGTGGGTTGTGAAGGAGCGGGCTAGGAAGCTGACCCCTGAGTCCTTAATAGCGTAAGAGTCATCAGCTGTCAACATGTTTTCCCACTGACAGCCTAATGAAAAGAAAACATTGGCTGCAGGAGAAAAAATTGAAAAAAGCTGTGTGGGGGGTCCCCCCAATCCATACCAGACCCTTATCTTTGCATGCAGCCTGGCAGGCCAGGAAAGGTGGGGATGAGCGAGCGCCATACCAGGTCACATACCGCCCACCGTCACCGCCGGACTCGAAAAAATGAAAAAAAAAAACACTCCACTCGGAATGAAGGCTAACTGCTGTGTGGCGGCTCTGCCATCTGACAGCATGCACTCATACTCATTCACATAGTGTGGGGAGTGGGATCTTGGGTCCTCCTTGATAAGCCCCCTGCCTGCAAACCTGCACAACCACAGCCCAGGACTGTCGGGAAGAGGCCCTTGTCCCCATAAACAAGGGACAAGGTGCTTTGGACCTGGTATGGATTGGGGGGACGCCCATGCGATTTTCTTTAAAATGTTAGTATTGCCAGCAATTTAAATGGCATTTTTTTTCATTACATATGTTAGTTTTGCTGCAGCAGGTTCTATACAAAGTAAAGATGTGCTACTTTACAGGAATACTAGGGGGACCCCACCAGACACTATATTTAAATTAATTTTATTGTTTCACTTTAATTTTAATTAAAATCACTGCCCCTGTAAAAATTATCTTTTAAAAAAAAGTTTGCATTAATATATATCCACTGTGGCAGTACCCGGGCTCCCATGTCTTTTTTTATGGCCAATAACTTGCATATAAGCCTTCAAAATGGGGACGTTTGAGTTTTCATGTTCAGGTCCCATAGACTTTAATAGTGTTCGTTGCTTGGGTCCTGTAATTTTTACATGTTCGGGAGTTCTGGTGCCAATCGAACCTGAGGGTGTTTGGCCCAACTCTATTCAGGAATTAGTAGGGGGTACAAACAAAAGTGACAGAGATTTTCTCACTGCTCCAGGTGAGCCCCGTAAGCAATCAGCAGTTGAGCTACCAAGGTGCTGGCGGTGCTTGTAGTAATAGCAAAAATTGAGGAACAAAAACTGGATGGCCGCACTCCAAAATACTTAAAAAAGTTGTCTTTAATATTCAACTGTACACACACAGTCACTGCAACCAACAGAATACAGGATAGCCGACGCGTTTCGCACTTACAGCTAGTGCTTAATCATCATACAAACAAAAGTGGCTAAGTCTTATGCAGGAGCCAAGGAAAATGATAGAGAGGATTTATTGTATTGCACTCAACATGTTAAATGTGTTTATGTCTGCAGTATATCACTTTTTCCCAGGACAAGATTCTTTTGATATTTGGAGTGCCAAGGGCTCTTGGCCAACATCTATACAGTAAAACCTTGGTTTGAGAGCAACATGGTTTGAGAGCGTTTTGCGAGACAAGCAACATTTTTAAATACATTTGACTTGATATACAAGCGATGTCTTGATATACAAGTAGCGTTATGTCACAACTGAGTATAAAATAGAAGAGAGGCACCTCTAAGTGTAGCAATATGGTAACATTTAATGAAGGTACAACATTTAGCAATTGTAGTATTGTAGTATTGCTACACTTAGAGGTGCCTCTCTTCTCTTTTATACTCTGTAGCTCCTGCTGGATTTTTCTTCTAATCCCTTTGTGGGGGCATTCATTTGTGGATGGACATTTTATGATTACACAACCTGGTCACATTGCTATAATCTTTTTATATAGACTGAAGGACCTATGAATGTTTGTTTGTGGAACAAATCATTTGAGTTTCCATTATTTCTTATGGGGAAATTTGCTTTGGTATACAAGTGCTTTGGATTACAGGCATGTTTCTGGAACGACTTATGCTTGCAATCCAGGGTTGTACTGTATAATTATTTACAGATTGGCTGTGTAACCCCAATGTACTGGTTCCAGTTTATGGATGCAACCAATATGTCTGGAAGATTATGTCAGCAAAGGGTCTTTTAAATTGTTATATATATTTGTCTTTGAGGATTGTCTTATCTTTCCAGCAATACATGAAGCTGTTGGTGAGCCCTTCCTGAAAGGTTTATAATTACAGTGTTTCCATGAAGGAAATGGATGGTCCCTGTACATCTATGATTTAATCCTCCACAGCAACCTTCATTCACTTCCACACCAACAACATCCTGTATACAAGTATTAAAGAAACTATTGTTTCCTGTAAGAGCGTTCCAGCACTGTTCCATTTTTTTATATAAATGTTCAGTATGCTTTTTTAAAGTGGTTTTATTAATTTTACCATTAACAAAACAGAAAAAATAGAACAGGGTACATAGAGACAGGCCAGAAAGACATACTGGTATAGAGGCATTTGCTTACATAGGTACATAAGCATAATTTACAAAGCCCATCATAAGTACAATTCTAATAAACAGCTGATGAATACACAACTTAAGGCACAAATGGTAACATAGTCGGTATAGGTAAGTTATAAGGCACACAAATTACATATCTTGTTCAAAACCTCTAAAGCAGGGGTCTCCAAACTTTGGCCCTTCAGTTGTTTAGGTACTACATTTCCCATCATGCCAAGCCATGTCTGTGATTGTCAGCGTTTTACAATGCCTCATGGGACGTGTAGTTCTTCAATAGCTGGAGGGCTGTAGTTCGGAGATCCCTGCTCTAAAGCATCAGAGTATAGATCACATGGCATAGTGAAATAGTCGACAGGAATTAGACCCCTATATTGTCTGAAACTGCTAAAATCCATCTCGAACAAATTTTAGCAAACTTTTGGACAGTCCCTTGTGGTATAAGTCAATTTGTACATAGGCAGGGCTTTATTTATTAAATCAATCCACATTCGCAAGCTAGGGGGATCTGTATATTTTTCCACTTTAAAGCAATTGCTTTTTAGCATTATAGAAGAGGAACTGTTGCAACATCTTTTAGGGAGCATGAAATTCGTTCTGTTTAAGATCTTCAATGTTTAATAGGTTTAATACATTTATTATGAATTAGTATATACTGTATATTTATACTTTAGGTTGTATTTATGCAATTCTTCTATTAAAAATAATTATTTTATGTTTTTTTCACACTTACCCCTAATGCAGGTGGTCAGACACTATAGGTGGCTTCTGTGTTCTTCACCGAAAACAGCCCTCTTTCCTAAAAGGCAAACATGCCTTCCGCTATTTGGTTGCCCCCAGGTTGCACCCAATGCTATAGTGCCTGGCTACCACACCAGGGAATGCAGGAACTGAGCAAAGAAAACAGGTACTTGCGATTGGCAGACAGGCAAGGTTCAGAATAGTCAGGGTCAAAATTTGAAGTCAAAAGGCAGGCAGAGTCCAGAGAATAGTCAATATCCGATCCGAGGTCGTCAATGAGGTAACCTAATCTAGCAGAGCAGGCCAGACAAACAAGGAGCTTGAAACATGTATAACAAATAAAATATCACAAGCATGAGACTGCAGGCTTGGCTGGCTTAAACCAAGTTTGGTGTCCACCCAGAGACTGACCACATCAATCACCTTGCAGGTTGACAGGTAGAGAGAATCTATCACATCCAAAACCAGGATGCTACTGTAGAAGAGACCAGCAGCTGTCAAAGAACAGGAGCTTTTACATGCTCATGACAGTTTTTAATTTGTATACCTATGTTTTTATCGTGTGCTTTGTGTCTTTGAAACTGAAGTGAAAATGTTTGTTAAACAGCTGGTTGCACAAATAAATCATTGTTCTTTCTTTTTTTTCCCTTTGCGGTAGGCCTGTAAAGTTGACATTTTACACTAGTGGTCTCTAGGGTTTTTCTTTGTTGGGCTCCAGATGTAGGTTTGAGAAAATAGATTTTTCTCACCTTGCTATGTCATTATATATTTGCTCTTTGGGGGTGGAGATCACGCTGAACTGACTTGATCAGTCACTGTAAGTTGGATAAAGATGTACACGACTATAAAGAAGGTGGCGGTAGGCCCTATCAGGGCTTAGTCTGCTACCTCAGGGTATGGCCTTATGGTCGATTTTGCATGTGATCTAGAAAAGTGGATGTAAAGGAGCGCCCGGTATCAAGTAAATGTGAGTTTGAAAAGACGCTTTATTTAGGGTAGCAACAAAAAAAATTAATCCAACGTGTTTCAGGGGAACAGAGATTTCCCCTTAGACCCAAGTACCCTATACCACTTTTCTAGATGTAATTATACATGGTAGAGGTTTTGAGGTTTGTTCACAATATTTGTTGCTGTCATGTAGTCACATTGGTGACAGTAACCAACTGGACACCAACTTTAATGCTGCGTACACACGACCGTTTTTTTGGGTTCTAAAAAATTTAATTTTTTTTAACGATCGCGTGCGGGCTTCAGAGCATTTTTCGGGTTCAAAAAAATGTTTTTTTTTTTCAAACATGCTCTATTTTTTCACAACGTTTTTAAGGTTGTAAAAAATGGTCATCTGTGGGCTTTAACGACGTGAAAAATCCATGCATGCTCAGAAGCAAGTTATGAGACGGGAGCGCTCGTTCTGGTAAAACTACCGTTCGCAATGGAGTAAGCACATTCATCACGCTGTAACAGACAGAAAAGCACAAATCGTCTTTTACTAACACAAATTAGCTAAAGCAAGCCCAAAGGGTGGCTCCATTTGAATGGAACTTCCCCTTATAGTGCCGTTGTACGTGTTGTACGTCACCGCGCTTTGCTAGAGCATTTTTTTTCACGATCGTGTGTAGGCAAGGCCGTTTTAATGATCGGGTTGAAAAAAAAATTGTTTTTTCTTGCCCCCTAAAAACGTAATTTTTTAGAACTCGAAAAACGGTCGTGTGTACGCGGCATAAGGCCCCTTTAACACTGAGGCACTTCTAAACTGCCAGTAAAAACACTGAGCGCTTTTGAAGAGCTTTTCAGGCACTTTTGAAGAGCTTTCCATCAATTTCAATGGAGAGGGGCGTTTTTCACCGCCCTGCCATTGCACTGCCCCAGTGTGAAAGCATTTATTGATTTTAATGGAAATAGGTTTTCGTGAGCATTTCTAGCACTTTTTTTTTTAGCATGAAAGTGCCTGAAAAGCGCCTCAGTGTGAGAGGTCTAATAATGCAGATTAAAGAATCAAAGCAAGCATATAATTGGTTTCCATTGTAAATCAGCTTTTGTACAAAGGCTTTGTAATCCACTCTATAATAATAAACACAATAAAAGACAAGTGGACGACTTTTTAAAATATGCTTTCTTTTTTGCAAAATGTTCCTTAAAGCAGTTCATTTACATCTGCAGTCTATCATTTGAGTGCTTGAAGACATGCTTTTTCTATTAAAGAGCAGAAAGAACTTACCATAAGAGTTCTTTAGATGATTCCTTAGATGATTTTCTGTCCAAGCCCCGATGATACTCGCTGCTTTTATCTCCTCGAAAACACCCATCACCCCACTTTTCCAGCTGCGTCTGAATGTGGGCTAAAAGTAAGCAAGAGATCTTCACACAAAAGACAAATAAAAAAACAACTCCTTTTATTTAATATGGTATTAACGAACAAGACATGTTTTGTTGTTAACTGAATAGAAAGTGTAACGTAGCATTACAAACTACAAAGATAAACCTGGAACATTTCATTGTTCTTCACTGGTATTTATGAACATACCCAAATTCTATTCTATGCAATGTAAATATAACAATGCCTGTGTGTGTAGCTGAAAGCATTATTAAAGAGAAGTTTGGGAATACAACAACATAATACTCACCTAGATGGCTGCAGCACCGATTCCAGCTGTATCCGTCCTCCACCACCTCTACACTGAGAAATAAGTGATCAAAAGTCGCTGATCGCTCAGTTCTCAATATTCAGTCTGAGGTGGGGGGAGGGGGGAAAACTGTGGTTCAGATTCCTGTTTTACCACCCCCTGGCTGCCCATATGAAAGGACACTAAGGGCCTGATTTACCAAGCCTTTACTCCATGACTCATGGAGTAAAAGCAGGAGTAGCAGCCGTTTGGCCATTTACTAAAGAAATACGCTGCTAGTGCAGTGTATTTCCCTAGTTACTAATGTGCTCCGTGCGCCCAGGAGAGGGTGCATTGTGCACCAGTACAGACCTGGCGCACGGCACATTGAAGTGTAAATTGCGGGGGTTTGGGCGGGAGTTTATTAGGGGGGGAGGTGGGGGGATGCAGGGGAAGTGAAGTGACATGTGTTTTAAAGTGTTTGGCGGGCCGAATTGAAAGGGAAAGTGTTTTTTGAAAACAGATCCCCGTACGCTTGCACAGTGCGCCTGAACCTCGGGAGGTTCATTTGCATACTGGGCATGCGCAGAGAGAAAAGTCAGGGATTCCCGTGCGCCTTGTCAGTACGCCGTGAAAATCTTGGTAAATACCAAGCGGCGTAC
Source organism: Rana temporaria (assembly GCF_905171775.1). Classification (NCBI taxonomy): domain Eukaryota; kingdom Metazoa; phylum Chordata; class Amphibia; order Anura; family Ranidae; genus Rana; species Rana temporaria. The sequence continues at coordinate 179,033,845 of NC_053492.1, forward strand.
CCGTGATTGCGCTGCGTGACGCGACGCACGGGAATCTCCGAGCTGTTTTCAGCCCTGAAGGGGAACTCGGCGCCAAATTTCAAACTTGAAATTGGCGCGGGTCCCCCTTCAGGGCTACATTAGGCTCTTAGGCTTGGTCCGGAACGTGAGGGGTTAAACCCGCGCCGATTCGGCGCGGGGGTCCCCCCCAGATCCAAACCAAGCCCTCATCCCAAGCATGCAGTCTGGCCCGGACAGGAATGGGGGAGGGGACGAGCGAGCGGCCCCCCCCCCTCCTGAGCCGTACCAGACCGCATGCCCTCAACATGGGGGAGTGTGTGCTGTGGGGGAGGGGGGCACTGCCCCCCCACCCCACAGCACTCTTGCCCCCATGTCGATAGGGACAAGAGCCTCTTCCCGACAACCCTTGCCATTGGTTGTCGGGGTATGCGGGCGGGGCTAATCGGAATCTGCGAGCTCCCTTTAATAAGGGGGCCCCCAGATGCCGGCCCCCCACCCTATGTGAATGAGTATGGGGTACATCGTACCTCTACCCATTCACATGGGGAAATGTAAAGTAAAAAAAACACACCACACAGAATAAAATATTTTATTAATCTGCTCCGGAGCCCCCCCTTTCTTCTTTAGCTCTCTTAGAAGGGGGGGTTTCTTCTCTCCCGATCTTCTGCCGGGACCCTGGGCTTCGGTGATTGCTGCCGGGGGAGGGCGCCATCCCTCGGTCCTCTCCGGAGCCTTCCGCCGGATGCCCCCACCCCATTTAAGCTCTTTTTCATTAGGGAGGGGCATCCGGACTTCGGGGTCTTCTGGCGGGGGATGGCGCCTATCCCCCGGTCTTTCCGGTGCCTTCCGCCAGGGTTCCGGTCTTCCTGGTCTTCTGCCGGGGGTGCGCCAACTCCCCGGTCTTTTCTCTGCTCCCTCTTCTGCCTGGCTCCCCCGCGGAGCCAGGGCTTTCTTCCGTCTTCTTTCTTCCGTCTTCTTTCTTCTCTCTTCCTTCTTCTGCCTGTCTCCTCCGGGAGCCCAGGGCTTGTCTCCGCTGTCTTCTTCCTTCTCTTCCATTGGATGTTGACACGACGAGGTCCGGCGCTGGAATGCCGTCTGAGCAGTGGGCATGGACTTATATAGGGCAATGCCACCATGTGACCTCAACCCATGTGACATCACATTCCCTGGGCATGATGGGAATGTGATGTCACATGGGTTGAGGTCACATGGTGGCATTGCCCTATATAAGTCCATGCCCGCCGCTGACACGGCATGTCAGCGCGGAACCTCGTTGTGTCAACATCGAATGGAAGAGAAGGAAGAAGACAGCGGAGACAAGCCCTGGGCTCCCGGAGGAGACAGGCAGAAGAAGGAAGAGAGAAGAAAGAAGACGGAAGAAAGCCCTGGCTCCGCGGGGGAGCCAGGCAGAAGAGGGAGCAGAGAAGACAGAAGAGAAAAGACCGGGGAGTTGGCGCACCCCCGGCAGAAGACCAGGAAGACCGGAACCCTGGCGGAAGGCACCGGAAAGACCGGGGGATAGGCGCCATCCCCCGGCAGAAGACCCCGAAGTCCGGATGCCCCTCCCTAATGAAAAAGAGCTTAAATGGGGTGGGGGCATCCGGCGGAAGGCTCCGGAGAGGACCGAGGGATGGCGCCCTCCCCCGGCAGAAATCACCGAAGCCCAGGGTCCCGGCGGAAGATCGGGAGAGAAGAAACCCCCCCTTCTAAGAGAGCTAAAGAAGAAAGGGGGGGCTCCGGAGCAGATTAATAAAATATTTTATCGTGTGGTGTTTTATTTTACTTTACATTTCCCCCATGTGAATGGGTAGAGGTACGATGTACCCCATACTCATTCACATAGGGTGGGGGGCCGGAATCTGGGGACCCCTTTATTAAAGGGGTCTCTCAGATTCTGATAAGCTCTCCGCCCGCATACCCCGACAACCAACGGCCAGGGTTGTCGGGAAGAGGCTCTTGTCCCTATCGACATGGGGGCAAGAGTGCTTTGGGGTGGGGGGGCAGTGCCCCCCTCCCCCACAGCACACACTCCCCCATGTTGAGGGCATGTGGTCTGGTATGGCTCAGGAGGGAGGGGGGCGCTCGCTCGTCCCCACCCCCATTCCTGTCTGACCAGACTGCGTGCCTGGGATAAGGGCTTGGTTTGGATCTTGGGGGGGACCCCACGCTATTTTTTTGGGCCCCGGTTTAACCCCTTATGTTCCAGACCAAGCATAAGAGCCTGGTATGCACCTGGAGGGAACCCACCTTATTTTTTTTTGGGGGGTCTGGAGTTCCCCTTCATGAACAGCGATCTGTCATTTACACATGTCAGTCCCACCCCCCCCCTACAGTTAGAACACACCCAGGGAACATATTTAACCCCTCCCTCGCACCTAGTGTTAACCCCTTCCCTGCCAGTGGCATTTTTTGAGTAAGCAATGCATTTTTTACAGCACTGATCGCTAGAAAAATGCCAATGGTTCCAAAAAAGTGTTCGATGTGTCAACCATAATGTCGCAGTACCGATAAAAATCGCTGATCGCCCCAATAACTAGTTAAAACAACAAAAAAAAAATTTGTAGACGCTATAACTTTTGCAAAAACCAAACACTAAACGCTATTTGCGATTTTTTGGAACCAAAAAGATGTAGAATACGTATCGGCCTAAACTGAGTTTTTTTTTAGTTTTTTGAATATATATTTTTGGGGATATTTATTATAGCAAAAAGTAAAAATAATTTTTACATATGTGGGCGGGACTTACGCAAGTCCCGCCCACATATATAAACATCGTTCAAACCACACATGTGAGGTATTGACGCGTGCATTAGAGCGAGAGCAATACTTTTACCACTAGACCTTCTTTGTAACTATAAACTGGTAACCTGGAAAAAAAAGAAAAAGGTCGCCTATGGGGATATTCACGGAATTCATTTTGGCCCCATTGCAGGAGTGTTTCCAATAGTAAAGCGTGACATGTAAGGTATCTATTTACTCAGTGTAACATCATCTTTCACATTATCCCCAAAAATTGGGCTCACTTTTGTGTTTTGTTAATTTTTAACCACTTGAGCCCGGACCATATTTCTGGTCAATGACCGGGCAAGTTTTTGTGATTCGGCGCGGCGTCGCTTTAACTGACAATTGCGCAGTCGTGCGACGTGGCTCCCAAACAAAATTGGCAACCTTTTTTTTCCCACAAATAGATTATTAAATGTGCGTGTTTACTTCTGTTTATAACACCTCCCCTTCAGGCTGGAAAGCATCAGATCAGGGGAAACCAAAAAAAAAAAGCTCTCATTCCATTGCAGCTTGGTTCCTACATGTGTGATGAACTGAGCATGCTCAAACACTTAGAAAAAAAATATCCTTTCTTTTTAAAAGGTGAAAAACACTCATTGGATGCTCATAGAGCGTGGTTTGGATTAATTGCAGGTGTGCCCAATTACAAGCTCACCCAAACTAGAGACTGCAATTTGGTCATGTGATTTCAATTGCTTCATTACTAGCACTGTTATAAAAAGCTTGGATCGATCAGTCCTCAGCTGCCCTCAGAAGGGGCAGGATGCTGTTGCTAAACACAAATGTGGTTTGTTGCATGGGTTTTGTTTTATTTTGCCAATGGTTTTGGTTTATTTTTAAATGATGTTCACTTTGATGTATTTGTCTATGTGGCCTTATTTTATGAAAAATGTGTAAAGCTATGGTTAATTAGAATTTTGAAATGTATTTTTGTTTGTTTGTCTTTTTTTGCTTTCCTTGTTTTGTTGACCAATAAAAATTACTTTAAAATTGTTAAGTTTGTCTTTTGTTACTTTTTCATGCTACATATGTTGACAGCTGCAGCTGAACTAGGTTTGGGCCTAACAAATTATGTGTGATTTTTGTCTAAGCTTCTTTCCTGGTGTGTAATCATGAAATGTTTGCCATGTTTATTCTCCCTGACTTTAAAGACAAAAACTGGTAAGTATTTTATTTATTCTGCAGTGGTCCTCAGCCCTCAAGTACCCCCGACAGGACATGTTTTGGGGATTTCTCTTATCAAGAATTGCTGTCCAGACTATTTTAAAGCACATGTGCAAGATGAAGGAAAACCTGCAAACATGGCCTGTGGGGGGGGGGGGGGGGGGGGTTTGCTATTGGTGGACAGGCTTGACGTGCTGATTTACAGCACTGTGCTTAAATCTAGCGCAAGGCAATCCTATTCAAATTGTGGGTGTTTGAGGGAAGCCAAGTGAGTGTTAGAACCCCTGCTTTGTGTTTTTTTATTTTTGTGTTGAGCTTTGTGTCCCTTTTCTTAAAATTGGCTTCACTTCCTGTCACACAGCTGAACAGGAAGTGAGGTTAAAACCCTACCAGTGTCATTTCTTGGGGACACCGGTCAATCTAACTAGTGTCCCCATTAAGCAAATTGCACTCCAGCACTGCTGTGTACACCCCAAATCATGGGTCTTCAAACTACGGCCCTCCAGTTGTTCAGGAACTACAATTCCCATCATGCCTAGTCATGTCTGTGAATGTCAGTGCATTACAAGGCCTCATGGGATGTGTAGTTCTACAACAGCTGGAGGGCCGTAGTTTGAGGATCCCTGCCCCAAATGATTATTTAGTTTGGGGTTTAGTAAAGGCAAAGCCACTCTGCAGTACAAGCATAGTTGCTGAAAATCAGAGAGGAAGGACTGATGGTTTTAACATCCAATCCTGTAGAAGCAAAGTTGTTTTGTTTTCTTCCTTGCTTTGCACTTGTAGGAGTGGATTTGCCTTTAGTAAATGGACCCCAAAGTCCAAGATCCCTAATAATTTGGGGTGTACACAGCAAAATGCTAGAGTGCAATTTACATAATGGGAAACTATTTAGATTGATCTCTGTGTCCACAAGAAAATATATTAGTAAGGTTTTACCCTCACTTCCTGTTTGGCTATGTGACAGGAAGTGAATGAATTAGAAAGGGTGAAGACACCTCACAAATGTTGTCACTATCAGGGGTGCAGACATCCCCAAAAAAATGAGCAGATAATACTTATTTGCAAATTAATAATTTTTTAGTTAACATTGGGTGGGGTGCTCTAACACACACATTCCTACATATTAGCAACGCTCTATCCTGGCCTATTGGCATGGTTATATTTTCTTAGGGCTCTCAATAAAACTCTATGAAATTTGTGCTTAAACTAGAACCAGGGGCGGACTGACAACTCATGGGGCCCCTGGGCAATAGAAGATTATGGGGCCCCTCTGGCTTACAGATGACCACCACGCCAGGAGGTAGTGCAGAGGCGGGCAGCTAAAATCTTGGGATATTCACATTAAAAGCATGTCATTTTCGGACATATCAGGGACAGATCTAAAAAAAACACAGATTTTTACATACTGTCCCTGGTTTTACTGAGCCTGGCAACCCGGATGGGGCCCCCTAGTGGCATGGGGCCCTCGGGCAGTGCCCGAGTGACTCAATGGTCAGTCCGCCCCTGACAAGAACTATAATCAACAAGTTTTATTTTCTTTCATTTTGGATAGAGTGAGGGAGGGTTATAGGCCCTGTCAGTTTATTTTGTATTATCTGTGTCCAATTGGGGAGATTTGCCTTCACTTCCTGCCCCATAGCCAAACAGGAAGTGAGAGAAAAACTATGCAAATTAACCACTTCCCGCCCAGCCTATGGCCGATTTACGTCCGGGAAGTGGTTACACAATCCTGACAGGACGTCCTGCAGGATTTCATGCCGCACGCGCCTGTGGGGGCACGCAGCGCGGCGATCGGTGATGCGGGGTGTCAGTCTGACACCCTGCATCTCCGATCTCGGTAAAGAGTCTCTCACGGAGACGGAGACTCTTTACCACGTGATCAGCCGTGTCCAATCACGGCTGATCACGATGTAAACAGGAAGAGCCATCGATGGCTCTTCCTCACTCGCGTCTTACAGACGCGAGTATAGGAGAGCCGATCGGCGGCTCTCCTGACAGGGGGCGTTCGCGCTGATTGTTTATCAGCGCAGCCCCCCCTCGGATCACCACACTGGACCACCAGGGATGCCCACCCTGGACCACCAGGGTGTGCAAAAACAAAAAAAATATAGAACAAAAAAACAAAAAGCATTAAAAAATAAGAAAAAAGATGCCAATCAGTGCCCACAAATGGGCACTGACTGGGAAAATCAGTGCCACCCCACAGTGCCCATCCATGCACAGTGCCCACCTATCAGTGCCCACCTGTGCCACCCATAAGTATCCATCAGTGCCACCCATAAGTGCCGCCCATAAGTATCCATCAGTGCCACCCATAAGTGCCGCCCATCTGTGCCGCCCATGAGTGCCCATCAGTGCCGCCTATGAGTGCCCATCAGTGCCGCATAGCAGCGCCGCCAATCAATGCCACCTCATCTGTGCCGTCAGTACTACCTCATCGATGTCCATCAGTGCCATCTCATCGGTGCCCATCAGTGCCGCCATATCAGTGCCCGTAATTGAAAGAGAAAAACTTATTTACAAAAAAATTAACCTAAAAAAAGAAAAAGGTTTTTTTGTTTCAAAATTTGCAGTCTTTTTTTAGTTGTTGCGCAAAAAAAAAAAACGCAGAGGTGATCAAATAACAACAAAAGAAAGCTCTATTTGTGGGGAAAAAAGGACGCCAATTTTGTTTGGGTACAGTGTTGTATGACCGCGCAATTGCCATTCAAAGTGCGACAGTGTTGAAAGCTGAAAATTGGCTTGGGCGGGAAGGTGCGTAAGTGCCTGGTATGGAAGTGGTTAAGGGAATCCAGTGCCCCCCCAGAACTAGTGTGTGGGTCCCCTGAAAATTACTGGGCGGGGTTATACAAAAACAGGGTGTGACCTTGACAGGAAGGGGTGGGTCATTTTTCTATTAGGAGGTGCAGATATGTAGTCAGGCCTAGGGCAGAACCAAACCTTAATATACTACTGCATATTAGGGCTTATTTAGACCGGAACCGATTTACAGCGTGTTTTTATATTGTGGGAGGAAACCCACGCAGGCACAGGGAGAACATGCAAACTCCATGCAGATGCTGTCACGGGCGGGATTCGAACCAACGACTCTTTTGCTGCTAGGTCAAAGTGCTATACACTACACCACTGTGGTGAACGAACATGATTGCAGCTGAAAGCATGAGATCTTTTTTTTTTTTTTTCAATACCATGCTTTCCAGCCTTATTGACCCCGCCTCTCTCCATAAAGAGGACCTGTCACACACTAGTCCTATTACAAGGGATGTTTACATTCCTTGTAATAGGAAGAAAACTGATCATTTTTTTTTATTTTTTTATTTCAGTGTAAAACATTATAAAACTAAATAAAAATAAATAAGAAAACCCCAAAAAATTTTTTTAAAGCGCCCCGTCGCGACGAGCTCGCGCACAGAAGCAAACGCATATGCGAGTAGCGCCCGCATATGAAAACAGTATTCAAACCACACAAGTGAGGTATCGCCGCGATCGTTAGAGTGAGAGCAATAATTCTAGCCCTAGACCTACTCTGCAACTCAAAAAATGCAACCTGTAGAATTTTTTAAACGTCGCCTATCGAGATTTTTAAAGGGTAAAAGTTTGACGCCATGCCACGAGCGGGCGCAATTTTTAAGCGTGACATGTTGGGTATCATTTTACTCGGCGTAACATTATCTTTCACAATATAGAAAAAAATTGGGCAAAATGTATTGTTGTCTTATTTTTTAATTCAAAAAAGTGATTTTTATCCAAAAAAAGTGCGCTTGTAAGACCGCTGCGCAAATACGGTGTGACAAAAAGTATTGCAATGACTGCCATTTTATTCCCTAGGATGTCTGCTAAAAAAAAATATATAATGTTTGGGGGTTCTGATTAATTTTCTAGCCAAAAAATTGTGATTTTCACATGAAGGAGAGAAGTGCCAGAATTAACCCGGTGGGCAAGTGGTTAAAGTACTCATGGCTATAAAGAATAGAGTCATTGCTCATAAAAAAAAAAAAAAAAAAAGGGGGTCCCTCCAAATTAAATTACCAGGCCCTTCAGGTCTGGAATGGATATTAAGGGGAACCCCGCCGTAAAAACCCCCAAAAAAAAAGACGTGCGGTTCCCGGCAAATATCCATTCCAGACCCTTCAGGTCTGGTGTGGATTTTAAGGGGAACTCCACCCCAAATTGAAAAAAAAATGGCGTGGAGTCCCCCTAAAAATCCACACCAGACCCTTATCCGAGCACGTTGACCTGGCCGGCCGCAGAAAAGAGGGGGGGACAGAGTGCGGCCCCCCCCCCTCTCCTGAACCGCACCAGGCCACATGCCCTCAACATGGGGAGGATGTCCCCATGTTGATGGGGACAAGGGTCTCATCCCCACAACCCTTGCCCGGTGGTTGTGGGGGTATGCGGGCGGGAGGTTTATCAGAATCTGGAAGACCCCTTTAACAAAGGGGACCCCCAGATCCTGACCCCCCCCCTGTGTGAAATGGTAATGGGGTACATTGTACCTCTACCATTTCACCCCAAAAAAAATGTCAAAGTGAAAAAAAAAGACAGTAGCCGGTTTTTGACAAATCTTTTAATAAAATCTTCTTTTCTTCTTTCCTTCGGGTTTCTTCCGCTGCTTCTTTCTTCTAGTCCACATCTTGCCCGACGTCTTCTTCTATCTTCTCCGTCCGTCCTTCCGCCTTCTGGTCCCGCATCTTGCCCGTTGTCTTCTCCGTCCGCCTCCTCGTCCGCATCTTGGGTCTTCTGCGGTCTTCTTCTCGGTCCGCCGCCTTCTCGTCCCCTGCGTTTGAATTTGATTTGGCCGCCGTTTTCCCGCTCCTGGGACCCGCCCCCCTCTGACGCCACAAGTAAACTCCTTAGAAGGTCATGTGCGTCAGAGGGGGGCGGGGTCGCAGAGCGTCACACAGCGGGGGAATTCAATTTCAATCGCGCCGCCCGGAGAAGAAGTTCCCGCCGTGTCACACTCATGTGACCCCGCCCCCCTCTGACGCACATGACCTTCTAAGGAGTTTACTTGTGGCGTCAGAGGGGGGCGGGGTCACATGAGTGTGACACGGCGGGAACTTCTTCTCCGGGCGGCGCGATTGAAATTGAATTCCCCCGCTGTGTGACGCTCTGCGACCCCGCCCCCCTCTGACGCACATGACCTTCTAAGGAGTTTACTTGTGGCGTCAGAGGGGGGCGGGTCCCAGGAGCGGGAAAACGGCGGCCAAATCAAATTCAAACGCAGGGGACGAGAAGGCGGCGGACCGAGAAGAAGACCGCAGAAGACCCAAGATGCGGACGAGGAGGCGGACGGAGAAGACAACGGGCAAGATGCGGGACCAGAAGGCGGAAGGACGGACGGAGAAGATAGAAGAAGACGTCGGGCAAGATGTGGACTAGAAGAAAGAAGCAGCGGAAGAAACCCGAAGGAAAGAAGAAAAGAAGATTTTATTAAAAGATTTGTCAAAAACCGGCTACTGTCATTTTTATCACTTTGACATTTTTTTTGGGGTGAAATGGTAGAGGTACAATGTACCCCATTACCATTTCACACAGGGGGGGGGTCAGGATCTGGGGGTCCCCTTTGTTAAAGGGGTCTTCCAGATTCTGATAAACCTCCCGCCCGCATACCCCCACAACCACCGGGCAAGGGTTGTGGGGATGAGACCCTTGTCCCCATCAACATGGGGACATCCTCCCCATGTTGAGGGCATGTGGCCTGGTGCGGTTCAGGAGAGGGGGGGGGCCGCACTCTGTCCCCCCCTCTTTTCTGCGGCCGGCCAGGTCAACGTGCTCGGATAAGGGTCTGGTGTGGATTTTTAGGGGGACTCCACGCCATTTTTTTTTCAATTTGGGGTGGAGTTCCCCTTAAAATCCACACCAGACCTGAAGGGTCTGGAATGGATATTTGCCGGGAACCGCACGTCTTTTTTTTTTTTGGTTTTTACGGCGGGGTTCCCCTTAATATCCATTCCAGACCTGAAGGGCCTGGTAATTTAATTTGGGGGAACCCCTACACATTTTTTTGTTTGTTTTATGAATGAATCCCTTTAGAATTGTCAGAGCCGACAATTCATTATAGCCGCGTGTGAATTTTTAAATGACTTTTTTCCTTCAGAATGTCACTTTGTGCAGGGGGAGTTCTAAGTGCGGGAAAAATGCGCTATTTCACATGCTGACATTACACCCCCCCTAGGTACGAAATTTAAAGGAATATTTCACTTTTATTGTTTCACTTTAAGAATTATTAATTTCACTGCTCCCGAAAAAACGGCCGTTTTAAAAAATAAAAAAAGCATTGATACATGTTCCCTGGGGCAGGACTGAGGTCCCCAAACACTTTTTAGGACAAAACTTGCAGATTAGCCTTTAAAATGAACACTTTTGATTTCTCCCATAGACTTCTATAGGGAGTTCGGCGCGGCTTTACATATTAGTTTCAATGCGCCGGCTGCTACGCTGGTTCATGCGCCCAATTAAGCCTCCACCCGGAGTACTAATTAACGCATGAACCAGCGCAGCGCACAGAGCATAGTAAATCAGGCCCTAACTGTATAACATGATGCAAATATTGCACAACTGGCTTTAGAGCTAAAGCTGAACATTGCAGTTTTCCTATTGGCAAGTAGGTGCAGTTGACAGAATCCTCATTTGCCGTAGCTTAGTCAGCCAAGACAGTTATTCGAAGATTAGTATAGCGGAGAGGAACTGAGAAAACATACCTAAAGTGGATGTAAACTCTGTTATATCACTTATACCTATAGGTACGCCTTTAAGGCACTGTTTAGAAGATATTGCTGGTGAGGTCACTGGCGCTTGTGCTCTGAAGGTCCGGCATACATTGCCAGGCCTTCAGAGCATGTGCCGTAACCGGCGGCTCCCACACACATGCATGGGAGTGACATCATCGCGTCCCTGGCCATTCATGTAACTGGAGGCCACAAACCCGGAAGGAAGCCCTCTCAGCGGTGACAGAGCTGCGCTAAAGGGCTTAGTTTTGAGGTAAGTCTCTCATAATGTGCTAGTATGCGATGCATACTAGCGCATTATGACATTGCCTTGCAGGGGATTGTGTTTGTTTCTTAAAGTCAGGTTTCTAGTGCTGCCTGTATCCCCGTTAGGAAGTTTCACCACCTTGGTTTGTCCTGGTGACCATTATCATTGAAAGTGAATGTGGAAGAATATTACAAATTTTGGGTTGTGACCAGAAGAGGCATAGAGGGGAAATCTTCCAATGGTACAATAATTGATAACCAGGGAATCCATCACTTTCAAAAGATTTCCTCACACTTCCTGTTTTGGCTATGGGACAGGAAGTGAGGGGAAATAGGGGGATTCCTCCCACTGTGATATTGTATTCTGACAGTGGGAGGTGTCCCTGCCATCAGAATACAGTAGTACAATGATCATTGTTAGCTATATCCACTTGACCACACAAAAAAGTGACCAAAAAAAACAACTCGACAGGCTATTTGATTGATAGATTGACTTCAGTACAAACAACCTGCCCATAGATGGCCCATAGATGGCCTGCTAAACCAGCCGAATATCAATCTGTCTATGGCTGGCTTTAGTATATTATAGCACTTCTGACTGACCACTTAGAAAGGTATGTTTTATATGGAGTGTGTCTTAGAGCTCCGAATTCGAAGCTGAAAGCTGATATTATATACTGAATGCCCTAGGTTCAGGTGCTTCTAGGTGTGATGGACTGTGTTAGATATGAAATAAAATGAATATTTTATTGTGTTATGATTAGAACCACTGAAATGAAGTGTATATTTTCCTTGAGATGGTTCTTCCGATTTTGTCCTAAAGTTATGAATCCAGCATTATACAAGAACAGATCCTGCTATCCTCCATTACATGTGTGTCTCTATTCACTCCCCTGCATTCCTGGACTTTTCAAAGGAAATACCCTTCCCCCCATGCTCCTGTCTTTACAGACCCCAAAAGAAATTCTATGTAAACTGGTCTGCTTTAATGAGAGAACGTTTATGTCACGTGGATTTTCAAGAGGAAGTTGGCCATTTCCTGTCTTCCCCTCCTCCGCACTCAGACACGATGAAGGAAATCCTTGCTTTGGGATTATTGAAGGAACTCTGAATAGTGTAAAAAGAGACTGAATGGGAGTAATCAGTGGGTGGTATTGAGGATTGGTGGGTGTTTCTGTTTAATTGTGAACCAATGAAAATGCATTTTGTGCTTGTATGCTAAAAATAAAGGCAGCTGCTCATACGGCAGCCACGCTCTTGGCCGTTGAAACATTGGAAGGTGAGCATGTGGTCTGTTTTTATTCTGTTCATAGATTGCATTCATCCGGCAGAAATGTTTACCCCTGAGTTTATCATCAATTAAGTAATGATTCTTCATCAATTGGCGCCCAACATCGGTTCTTTGCTTTATTTGGGAAATGCAACGCGTCTGTGCGGGTGGAGACGGGCTGCTCACCTACACTTCGGTGCAGGCGTTTTGCGCTTCCTCAAATCAAAGACGAGATTTCTTGAGCAACGCTTGTAACCCTTTGTCCCGTCTGCCGGGTTGATACCTGTGTTTTTATGTTTAAGTGTTGTGTTAGTTTGAATGTGACTGTTTCAGGGGTCTATGTCTGTAGGTGGTGGCGGACAGTATTTTTCTTTCAGGGGTCCTGAGCCGGTGACGCATGGTAAGCGTGTCTTGGGGTGGAGATGTTTATGTGTGCATGTCTGTCCCGGGCTCCTTCCTATTATAAGCATCAGTGATTTACTGGTGTTTCGTTAAGTGAGGTAGTATGCACATGTCAATATGTCTGGTCTGAAAGAAGAGGATTTGGGGGTTCGATAGTCGCTAAGACGAGCGGACTGAGTTTTTCCTTGACTGAAGTTAGTTCAAGGTGGTGGCTTGGGTAGTCGAAACGGAATAAAGATAGCCACTAAGGAAGTTGGATCTTTATGGGTTTGCTATACATATGGCTTGTGCCATATGTATACCAAATCTCTTTAGTCAAAACGGAATAAAGATAGCCACTAAGGAAGTTGGATCTTTATGGGTTTGCTATGCATATGGCTTGTGCCATATGTGTACCAAATCTCTCTAGTCGAAATTAGAAGATTGGGGTTCGTTTTGCCTTCTTTTGGGGGGGCACTGAGGGTTTTACATTTTTGGGGTTAGTGGTTAAACTTTATGGGATTAAGCTAAATTGGGGTTACATTTTTGGGGTTAGGGGTTAAGAATTAGGGGCTGAAAGAGCCGTGTATTTTGTGTGTTTTGTGTTGTTTTATTGTCTGTCCGTGCGTTTTTTTTTACATGCATTCTTGTTCTGAGGGCTGTTAGCAGCCCACTTTAAATGGGAGACGAGCACACATGCTCTGCAGCCAATTTTTTTACCTTCCCCCCCCCCCTCCCCTCTCCAGCAGACTTTTTTTTTGGAGTTTCAGATTTCTCTGCTGGAGTAACGCAGGCAGTGATGGCCCCTACCCTCCCCCCCCTCCTTTGCAGCGTAAGCTGGCTGTGTGATAACAGCCGAGAGTGTAGCTGACAGTTTTTTTTTTTGTGTTTCTGTTTCTTTGATAGATAATGGTAACTTGCCTTTATTGATTTCAGAAAAACAGAAAAACATAGTGAGATAGTTTTTTTAAACAAAACACATGGGTCTGGTGTTCTCAGCAGCTGCTGATGTATCTTTTTGATTCACAGACCTTTGAGGTTTTTGGGATAACGCAGACTATTTTTATATCCGAATCTATGTGTACAATGGGGCTTATTGTTATTTTTGCTGGTTTTTTTTATATACTTCTGGGATGCCTCCCTGATATAATATATACTCCTGCCCCCTCCCTGGTGGGGGGATAGAACTGGGTGTGTGAGGAATGTGGGAGGTCCGGACCCCCGCATCCTGCCCGCCGTGAGCTCTGCCACATTTGCAAGTTGGAGGATAGCCCCCCTCTCTCCCCCCCCCAGGGACGACAACCTAGGAGACAGTTTTTTTTGTAACACAGAGTTTTTTTTTAACAAAAGGTTGACTTGGGATATTGCACTGTCTATGTCCGTTAGAGTCTACGATTTCAGTTGCTTTGTCGCAATTAATAAACGGTAATCAGAAAATAATGGGATATTTCTCCTGAGGTTTAAAAAATATGGAACAGACATTTGATGCACATAATAAGCAATTGTTAAGTCTTTATTTTACAGTTAAAATCTTCTACAGAGAATTAATTTAGGTGAATTATTTCGTCCCGTTTTTTATCCTTTTAATCGGATAGATTGAATGCGTGTTCTGTGGGGACCTGTCCCATCTGGGTTGCCCACTTACACTTACACTGACGATGCCATGCACTGTATTTTGACTTGATACATAGAGGGCTTTTTGCCAGTTTGGTTGTTGTAATGTGATACCCAGGGCCTGTTATTGTCTTAATTTCCCTCATGTTCTGCCCACGATGCCTGCTGGAAGCATGGGCCCCGCCCGACTGCTTGAGGCCGTGCCCCTTCCTTCCCCTCACGTTCTGCCCAACTGTATGCCCGGCTGGAGGAAGCATGGGCCTGCCCGGATGCTCTTCCCTGCTGAAGGCTTTGCCTCGTTCTGAACGCATATGGTGTCGCCTCGTACCCGCTGCCCGCTGCCCATACTGGATTCTGTGCCCTCCGGCCCACGGGCCTTCTTCTTCATGCCCTCCTTAGTCTGTCCAGGGGGGGGTAACTACAATGCCACTTCGCTGGACAGACACGTAAGAGAGGAGAATGATGTAGATGGGAGTGGCAGACCTACCTGGAGGTGGAATCCGCTCATGTACCCACTGTCATGTGTGCCCCGACCTCAATGCCTTGACCTCATGGGGTGCCCAAAAGCGGTAGAGAGAGTGTGTAAATCCTGGCGTTCATGACTACAGAAGCTGTGTTCACAAGTCACAAATGAGGGATGAGGAGATTCTGGGTATCACATTGGAACAGTAGAACATTTTACATAGTACATTTAAATGGTTTTATTCCACATGCTGTGCCATGCCATCCTCAGGGTTAAGTGGGTAAGTGGCCCCAAGGGGGGAGCATTCAATACATTATCCCTTTCTGAAATCTTGTTTGAGACAGTCTCTAGATTAGATTGTTATGAGCTATGATTATGTGACCGCTTTTGAAAATAGGTAACTAATATTCGTGTACAAGTTTTTTCTCGCATTCCTGATGTAGGTACCGATAATTACCAATATCCCCTGGGTGAGGATTAAGAGGTCCCTTCGAAAATATTCTCTGGAGATGAGTGATATGATGGACTGTGCCCACAAATCTGAATGAAATTATATATCTTTTTTCAAATACATGGGATTGTGACCACTGGGGTTTGTGGGTTGGAATATCTCAAAGGGGGGTCCCGGTTATATGGGGTAATTAGTTAATTAATGTCAGAGTGTAAAGAAGTTCTCTAATGAGATAATTAAGTTTAATTCTGCCTGTAAATGTTTATGAATATATTTACCCCAACAACTGAAAATGTATTATGACATGTCAAAGCATAAACATGGGATTAGAACAAAGGTTTAATGGGAAAATTGTTGATTGAGATTGTGTGAAGAATTGTATACAATTCAGTCAATGGTAAACAACATGGTATTTTATATTTAACTGAAATCCTACAGATCTGGTTGTAAGAATTAATAAGTAGAGGTTTGAGCAATGTTTACAACAGATTCTAAACTTGGGTTTGGTTTATTATAAGGTTCCCCAGGAAAAATATTAAAATATGAAAGTTATGTTCAATCTAAAAAACTTTATAAAAAATATTATTATAAAAATTGTAAAAATAAAATTAAAAAAATAAACAAGTGTTAAAAGTTATTATAAAGTGACATTTCGGATAAAATATAGATTATGAGTGACATTATCGAAAGAAAACAATGGTCGGTTCATGCGCAGGGACTGGTCAGTGGATTTCATGAGATTTGTCCTCTAAGCGATCTTTTGTCGCTATTGGAAGTTAAGGAATGTCATGTTATAATGTGGTGTACATGATTTTTGGCAGATGTACAAACCAAATATGTTTTAAAATTTTTGAAAAAGAGTTAAAAATGAGAAAAACGATGCAATTCGATTGGATTGTATATGGTCTAAAACTTGTACAATATGCTCCAAGCATGGGGGGGGGGAACAGATGTTTCCTCTTAAGAGCTTGTTTAAGTGATTTTCCCTAAGAAGATGCTGGAGATCAGATTACATGGTCTGACACACTGTATCAGTGCTAGCGTTGAAATCAGACACCCAGTGTAAACATCCTCAACTTTGCCTAGTTTGAAGGGAAAAATAAATAGATATCAGAGTTTATGTTAAGTAAACTATGGAAGCGTATTATGAGGGTAAATCTTTCTTTAATAATAAAAGGTAATTTATACACAATCATTAGAAGATCTGAAAGAAAGCCCTTATTAATAAAATATCTTTCTTTCTTTCTTTCTTTCTTTCTTTCTTTCTTTCTTTCTTTCTTTCTTTCTCTCTCATTCTTTCTTTCTCTCATATGTTACTAAACTGTGGGTTTTTGCACCATTTGGTTTGAAGAATACCTTACTTTGAGGGTGTCATTTTAAAGAGAATGAAATATGGTGTTAATCTGCATAGCTTAAGAAAGGTCAGTTAAAATAGTTTAAAAATAAAAATACAATATGGATAGATGATGCGGTATGATACAGCTATATTTATGGATTAAAGGGTCATCTTCCAGGTTTTGGAGTGACGAAGGTGTTCAGTCAGAGAGGGAAGTTGTGTTTTGTAGAAGGATCCCTATGAGATACAGTGAATCTTTAAGACTGAACCAAAGGCTGCTATGTTTGTTTAAACAGACATGCGACAAGAATATTCATGCTGCATGATCAGTCCTGAAAACTAGTGTAATGTAATAAATAAAGTTCCTTTAGGAAATAAAATATTTAGGACAGAGCCCAATATAAAATTAAAATGCTAATGAAGGGAAATATAGTAATTTGGTGGGAACGGATGCTTCTTTTTGAAATTTAACTTAGTAATGTAAATGTAGATTGGATAAATTATGGTTGCAATGGTCAATAGAGGTTTGTTAACTATAAACAAGGATGCATTCCAGTATATTACTGAACACCTAGAGGCCACTTCACAAATGACTTTGTATAAAATTATGGCCTTATACAGGATATTAGGTGAACAAGGGGGGGCATTTAGAATGTCACCTGCGGACAATATTTTGGGTGATAACACATTTGTGCTCAAGTATAGCAATTTTGTCTCTGTTTATATTGGTTATGATAATGTTTTGTTATATTGACCATGTCCTCCATTACCGTCCTTGTCTGTTAAGAAATAACAAAGAGAGTGAACTGATAAAATATTCATTTCAAGGGGGGGCTGTGATGGACTGTGTTAGATATGAAATAAAATGAATATTTTATTGTGTTATGATTAGAACCACTGAAATGAAGTGTATATTTTCCTTGAGATGGTTCTTCCGATTTTGTCCTAAAGTTATGAATCCAGCATTATACAAGAACAGATCCTGCTATCCTCCATTACATGTGTGTCTCTATTCACTCCCCTGCATTCCTGGACTTTTCAAAGGAAATACCCTTCCCCCCATGCTCCTGTCTTTACAGACCCCAAAATAAATTCTATGTAAACTGGTCTGCTTTAATGAGAGAACGTTTATGTCACGTGGATTTTCAAGAGGAAGTTGGCCATTTCCTGTCTTCCCCTCCTCCGCACTCAGACACGATGAAGGAAATCCTTGCTTTGGGATTATTGAAGGAACTCTGAATAGTGTAAAAAGAGACTGAATGGGAGTAATCAGTGGGTGGTATTGAGGATTGGTGGGTGTTTCTGTTTAATTGTGAACCAATGAAAATGCATTTTGTGCTTGTATGCTAAAAATAAAGGCAGCTGCTCATACGGCAGCCACGCTCTTGGCCGTTGAAACATTGGAAGGTGAGCATGTGGTCTGTTTTTATTCTGTTCATAGATTGCATTCATCCGGCAGAAATGTTTACCCCTGAGTTTATCATCAATTAAGTAATGATTCTTCATCATAGGGACACCTAATAAAAAAAGCAATGTGCAAATGCAAACTTTACTTCAAAGGGAAGTGTCAGGTTTAAATAATAATCATGCGCTATTTGAGATACTTTTATCTGAGGATAGTGGATTAGTTGGAAAGGGAAATTAATAAAAAAGCAAAGAAGAATATGCACAACATTTTAATTAGCAGTCAAATCTTTAAGCCTGTGGCAGGGGCCTGTTCCTCCCAGTGATTTGCAAGTGACACTCCGGCTGCCAGGCCCGTGGCAACCATCTGTCCAGGGGCACTTTACCCACTCTAGCTGGAGTGGCGACGAGTTGAGTTAGATTATTGCTGAGAGCAGGCTTGCTCTCCTTCATATCCAAGGCCTGATACTAAAGTTCTCTCTATGCTCATCAACCTTTCTCTGTTGTGTGCCATGTTGATGTTGGCCGTGTTGGGCCTTGAAATAAAGCATTGGAAACTTATTTGACACTCACTTTTTATCCACACTCACAAGTATCACCCCTAGACAAAAATTAAGAGGGCAACTTAATACGCCAATCCCAAACTAATCAGCGGCTCCTTCGGGGGTGAGCGCTACACGAGTATATATAATAAAATAGATAATAGTCACAGTTAGAAGCTACAACGGGAAATCGATAGGACTTCCGTTTCTAGGGGGGAGTGGTGTAGACATGGCGGCGTGAGACTGCTGGAGATCGGAGCCTAATCTATATCACTGTGCACCCATCAGTAGACCGACTGAAAGAAACTTTTAACCCCGCGGTTAAGAGACATAGATCCCCGCTGAACATCTGACAGACTGATAAGCTGAAAAGAGATGTAAGCCGGAGGTAAAAGAAAGCATCAGTCTGGCGGCTAAGAGACACAGACTCACGCTGAACAGCTGATTTTCTGACAGGCGGAATAGAGAGAGCCTTTTGAGCTAGTGGAACCCGCTGCCTAAGAGCATAGACCGTGGCTGGAAGAAATCTTATGTCCCGCGGCTAAGAGACACAGAGCTACACAGAACAGCTGATCGGACAGGCGGAACAGAGAGAGCCATACGGAGCCAGTGGAACCCTGCTGTTTAATAGCATAAACCTCCGGAGTACAGAGAGGAGGAGAGAAAGGGGGGCCAGTTGAAGCAGGCTGTGTAAAGCGTCTGTAGCATCTGTGGTGTAGTGGGCAGTAGTAGAAAGGAGGAGCGTGTTAGCAGTGGAAGCGAAGCAGAGCGGAGGTGTGTGCCGCAGATGAATGGACATTTTGCACGTGCAGCTGCTGGTGAAGGGAAACGGCTGAGAGCGGGAGGTAAGCTGGTCTGAGAGCCCCCAGCAAACTGAGCTATTAAACTGATTTATTGGTGTGTCCCATGTCGAGGCGGGGGAGAAACCCTGGAGTCCCATCCACGCCATCACATTCCTACATAACGAGGTACTTAACGGTAAAAAAGGACCTTAAACAAGCGACTGATAGTAGCGGAGGTTTAGTCCTTATACAGGAGCCATACCTTGAAGCTGCGCAGCAGGGGGGTACTCAGGATCCAGTTATCCCAGGCCCACAGGGTGAAATAGTTATGCGGTCGGAGGAGCCAGAGAAAGAAAAGGAGCTCCCAATGGCTGATAGAAACAAAGAAGAGGTACAGGTATGTTCTCATACAATATCTATGATACAAGATAAGGGGATAGAGCAGGATATTTTTCAGCTCAAACAATTAATTCAGGCTCTCCCCACTAAGGATGATATACATCAGTTAATGACCAGTATAACTGGATCATTAAGAGAAGAGATTTTGGAAGTTCAGAATAAAATTGAGACAGTAGATCTTAAAGTGCACAACGTGGAACAGAAACAAAATTTGTCAGATAACCGCATAGAATTGTTAGAGGAAAAGGTTCATGTCCAACATCAACGGATGATATTTTTGCAATTACAGTCAGAGGAATTTGAGAACAGAAGTAGAAGGAATAATGTTCGGATAAAAGGTATTCCGGAGGAGGTAGAAGGGGTGGCACTAAAAGAAACTGTTATGGCTATTTTTAACCAACTATTAAAACTCCCCCTAAACTCGCCTATAGAGCTGGATAGAGTACACAAAGTGCCCACGACTCGTAACCCTGCACACACTAAGCCCAGAGATGTCCTGTGCAGAATACACTTTTTTAGGGTTAAAGAGGATATACTCAGGGCTGCATGGCAAGAAGGTTCAGTAAAGTATTTGGAGAGCGAGATTCAGATATACCCGGATCTGTGTAAATACACGAAAATGAGGAGACGTATATTAAAGCCCCTATTGGAGTACTTATTGAATAAAGGGGCGACATATAGATGGGGGTACCCACTCGCGGTAATCATAAAGAAGGATGGTCAAAGCTATAATTTGAGAGATCCTGGCCAACTCCCAGAACTGTTTAGGTGGTTGAAGTTGGAGCCTATCGAGATCCCTAATTGGACAGATTTGCCAGCAGCAGGAGAATTTTTTTTCTAGAAGAAGATAATTGGACTAAAGGAAAAAGGAATGGAGTTAGGCTGGAGTGAAGGGGGAAGAGAAGAAAAGAAAAGAAAAGAAAATTAAGACTGATTTAAGACGGAACTGCAATCATTTTTTTTTTTTTTTTTTTTTTTGGGTGCAGGTAAAAGATATATAAGTGACAAGACTATCTAATATGGGTGAAAATACAAGGGAAAACACTAATCTGGAGTTAGGATTTAGAAGAGTCGAAGTAGAATGTTTCCATTTGTATTAAACCTGGTTGAAGGCATAAGGGGAAGTAACCCCCCCACCCTTTTTGTTTTTGGTTTTTTTTTAGGGGGGGAAAGGGAGAGGGGGAAATGTACAAAAATGTATAAAAAGAGTCAATCAGCATATGACCTGGAAGGAAAGGGAAGGGAGAAGAGGAATTTATTTATTTATTTTTTTTAATTTAATTTTTTGGCTTTCTTCCTCTCCTTTTGTTGTGGGGTAGGTAAAATATATACAATTGATAAGAGTATCTAATATGGTTAAAAAATATAAGGGAAAGCAGGTATCTGGAATTAGGACTCAGAAGAGTTGAAGTAGAAGGTTTCCCATAATTTTTTTTTTTTTTTTTTTTGTGAAGTACTGGAAATGTACTGTTTTTTTTTTTTTTTTTTTTTGTGATATTGGGGGTGGGTCTATAGGGGGCAGGATCAACTGCTGGGGTAGTTTTTTCCTTCTTGGTATGGGTAACATATAATAGCATGGTACATAAGTAGTTACAGTGGAACAATTCATAGTAGAGTGTTGCCCCTAGATCCCGGGGGGAGGGGAGTATGGGTGATTGTGAGGGTGTATATGTCTTGGGGTATATTCATTTTTTTTTTTATGTTTGGGGGGGGGTAGGGAGGGGGGGGGGAATTCACAATATTTTGCACAGATAATGTTTTCACGGACAATAGGGGTCCCAGAATATTGTAAGTAATATGTGTGTATATATATCGGCAGGGTTGAGCTGATATTATGTTGGCACTGAGGTTATACTTGTGTTATGAGTTATGTGTATGAATGGTAGGGGAGTTGGTATATATAAATATCAATGTTGGTATAGGGGTACCTGTTTTTTTTTTTTTTTTTTTTTTTTTTTTTGGGGTAAAGGACTGGTAATAGGGGGGAGGGGGGGTAGGTTGTAAGGGGTAGTACACAGGTTTGTTGGATCACTAGAGCACTAGGCTATAAAGGAAGGGTAACACTTGATGAAGGGGGGGAATTATTAATATAAAGAGGGGAGGAATTTAATTAAGATAAAGGGGGGGAGGGAGGGGGGAAGGAGAGGGGGGAATAAGGGGAGTAAAAGGGAGGCATATTAAGGTTTGTTTTTTTTTTTTTTGTTTTTTTAGCTTCCCCTGGGAGAGGAGGGCTACTCTTAAAAGGTACTACTAGTAAGGGACACCCCCAAGGTGGCAGGAAGGATAGCAGGGTTAGGGGTTCTTTTATTTTTATTTTTTTTATTTTTTGGGGTTCCATAAGAGTCTAAGTTTAACGGTCATATCTTTCAAACAGCATTGTTGGGAATAAGCAGTGGGAGTGAAGGGGGCTCAAGGGAAGGGATCAAAAGGTGATGTTAAGGTAATAAGAAGCGGGTAAAAAGTGGGTGCAAGGGGTGGATAGGAAGGCTCAGATCGCTGCTGTGTTTATTTATTCCCCCCTATTTCAACGTCTCTCCTCCAAGTGGAGGGAAGTCGGAGACGTTTAAGACTTTTTTTTTTTTTTCTTTTTCTCTCTCTTTTTCTTGTTTGTGCCTTTTTTTTCTTTTTTTTTTTTTTGAGGTTTCTTATAGTAGGCAAGTAGTAGGCAGAGTTGCCAGGGCATAGTGCCTACAACTGCCTTGAGAGTATAACACGCAGGGTACTGGAGGATCTAACCAGACCCTAAGGAACTTGTAATATTAATTTATTTATTGTCTTTTTTTATTATAATTTATTTATTTTTTTTTTTTTTTTTTTTTTGAGGTTTAAGTTGTTTTTTTTTCTTTTTTTTTTTTTTTATCTCCCTGTGGTCCGGTCTTATCCCTTATCCCTCCACAGGGCCGTCTGGGGAGAAATTAGGGTAGGAAAGATGACGAAGTGTATCTTTACTTCGTACAATGTGAAAGGGCTAAATAGTCCGGAAAAACGCACTAGATTATTGGCGGAGTTAGGTAGATTAAAATCTCAAATTATTTTTCTACAAGAGACACATTTTAGAAATGACAAAATTCCTAGACTAGGGAACCGTAGGTGTATCATAGCGCATCCCAAACATCAAAAGCTAACGGTGTAGCAATTATGATGTCTAACCAGGTGCCATGGAAAGAATCTAAGATAACTCAAGATGAGTCAGGGCGCCTTCTTATTATAAATGGAGTCTTGTATGAACAAAAGGTCACTCTGGTCAATATGTACTTACCTAATGAGGATCAAATAACTGCTCTAGAAACATATATGGATTTGGTTCACCAAAACAAAGAGGGAATTGTCATACTGGGTGGGGATCTGAATATTGCATTGGATCCCACCTTAGATGTCTCAAAGGGAGTGTCTCACTTGTCCTATTCCAAACTTCGGAGGGCGAAAAGATTATTGCAAGACTTACAGATGATAGATACCTGGAGAACGTTAAACGCGTATGAGAGAGATTATACTTTTTTTTCTGCAAATCACAAAACGTATACTAGAATCGACTATATTTTTACATCTCAGAATGCAATAACATGCATAGTGGAAGCCTCAATAGGCCCATTCACATTGTCAGATCATGCTCCAATGAGTTGTACTATGGAATTGGGCGAGGCAAGTCCGAAGGAATGGAATTGGAGGATGAATGAGACACTCATAAGGGAACCCGAGTATGAACACAAAATTAAGCAGGAACTAGAGTTTTTTTTTACTATCAATGAGTCAGAAGAAATATCACCATTATGTAGTTGGGAAGCTCACAAATGCTATATCAGAGGTATGTTGATAGCATTAGGGGCCCATAGGAAACGTGTTCTAGGTGCTAAAATGGAGACATTGTTGAAAGAGATTGGGGTATTAGAACTGGCACATAAGAAATCACAAACCCAGCAAGTAGAAGAAAAACTTATGAGGCTACGAGAGGAATTAAATGGGTTATTGATGGATAGAGCCAAAGCAAAACTAACACGATGTAGACGGGCGTATTATGAATACGGAAATAAACCTAGTAGAATGCTGGCAAACGCCTTAAGAGAAACTCGGGCTAGGAACCATATTGAACAGATAAAAACACAGGGAGACATTTTGGTGAAATCTACTAAGGATATAGCAGAAGTATTCAGAGAGTATTATACCAAATTGTATAAAATAGAAGGGCAACAGGAAGTAGTAAGGAGGTCTAACCGAGAACATCAGGCAAAAGAGTATGTAGAGGCATCAGGGCTGCCCGGGCTGTCGGAAGAGGAAGCAGGAGGGATTGATGGGCCAATTACTATGGAGGAATTTTTAGAAGCCATACAAGTAATGAAGCCAGGTAAAGCGCCTGGTCCCGACGGGTATACACTGCTTTATTATAAGACGTTCTCGGAGAAATTGGCATCAACATTTTTGACGGCCTTTAATTCAATAAGGGAAGGGCAGGAGATGCGAGAAGAGACATTGATGGCTCATATTACACTACTCCCTAAGGAGGGCAAAGATCCAACTAATTGTGCCAGTTATCGGCCAATTTCACTATTGAACGTTGACCTTAAGATCCTGACAAAAATCTTGGCCAACAGATTATTAGGATATATTCCAGCAATTATACACCCAGATCAGGTGGGGTTTACTCCTGGTAGAGAGGGGAGGGAGAATACCCAAAGGGTAGTAGGAGCGATTCATACAGCGCATGTTCAAAAGAAGCCGTTAGTGATTATATCTGCCGATGCTGAAAAGGCATTTGATAGGGTAGACTGGACATTCCTGAGAGTGGTGTTGCAACATATAGGGTTGAGAGAGGGGATGTTAAATTGGATTAAGAGTTTATATACATGCCCTAGGGCAAGAGTCAAAGTAAATGATATGATGTCTAAACCTTTTTCAATTAGTAATGGGACACGGCAGGGATGTCCACTCTCCCCTATCATATTTGTTCTTACGGTAGAACCATTGTTGAGGACAATTCGGGCTAATACAGATGTTAGGGGTTTGGTAACAAAAGGAAGAGAACATAAAGTAGCGGCCTATGCGGACGACTTGCTATTTTTTATAACTTCGCCAGGAATATCTCTACCAGTATTGCTACAAGAATTACGCAAATACGGAGAGCTATCTAATTTTAAAGTAAATTATGGCAAGTCCGAGGCAATGGGTGTGGAACTGAGCGAGAAACTGAAACAGCAATTAGTGGGGAATTTTGGATTTAGGTGGACGGATTCATACATAAGTTATTTAGGGACCAAAATACCAAACAAGCTGAGCCAAGTTTTCGAACTCAATTTTGCACCCTTAATCCGGCAAATAAAATTGGACTTTGTAAGGTGGGATAAAGAGGTATTCACGTGGTTTGGAAGAATAAATATCATTAAAATGAATGTGATGCCCAGATTGTTATACCTATTCCAGACTCTACCCATTAAGTTACCGGCCGGATTTTTGAGAGATATCAGTTCTAGGTTTGTGAGATTTATCTGGGCAGGGAAAACCCCGAGAGTACGCAGAACGGTGCTGACTCTACCTAAAGAAAGAGGAGGGGTGGGACTTCCGGACCCGGAAAGCTACTATGTAGCAGCACATTTAATGAGAGTGGTAGAATGGTGTATAGCGGATAAGGAAAAACCATGGATACAGATGGAGCAAAATATAACTGATATACCCTTGGAGGGAATAGTGTGGATAGAGGAGGGGGTGATACCAAAGGAGGTGAAGGGACATCCCACGATAGGAGCTACAATCCAGGTCAGTAAAAAAGTATTCAAGAAAACAAAGATGTCGGTACACCCAAGTCCTATGACCCCAATTTTGGGGACACCAAGTTTTGAGCCAGGATTGGTAGACCAACGGTTCAAAGAGGTAAGGCAGAGGGGAATTAGTAGGATGGTTCATTTTTCAAGGAATAATTATGTAATGACTCGGGAGGAGATCGAAAGTGAGTTCTCGGAAAACTTGGACAGTTTCAGGTTAATACAACTCAAAGCATATATACGGGTAGCCACGCAACATATGGCAGAATTACGAATGTTATCTGACTTTGAAAAGATATGTTTAAAGGGAGAGCCTATGAGGCACTTACTTTCTGCTATGTACGCGATGGTGGTAGATCTAGGAGCTCCACAAGAATTGGCTTTTTTAAAAGCATGGGAGAGGGACCTAGGAATGACTTTCTCGGAGCTACAGAAAAAGAAAATACTGCTATTTACCCATAAAGCCTCGATGGCAACTAAATATCAGGAGGGAGGGTACAAGATCTTAACCAGGTGGTATAGAACTCCGGCAGTATTGAATAAGATGTTTCCTCAAGTGTCTAATCAATGCTGGCGGTGTCAAAATGCAGAAGGTACCATTTTACATATTTTTTGGGAGTGTTCTGGAGTGCGAGATTTTTGGAAGATGGTGGCTGAAACAGTAAAAAAAATCACAGATGTGGCTCTTGTAGAAAAACCGTCAGTGTTCCTTTTGCATGACATCCCGTTATCCAATGAAAAATACAAAAATTCTTTGATGAGACATTTACTTACGGCAGCAAAAGCATGCATCCCGAGTCTTTGGAAAAGTACAGTAGCTCCAACAAAAATGCAATGGATAGGGAGAATAACGGAGATTCAACAAATGGAAAATCTGACTATGATATTAAAAGAACAGGAAGGGAAATATCAGGAAGTATGGTCACCATATGAGGAATATAAGAAACAGAATCCATAAGGGGGTGCAAGGGGGGGGGGGGAGGGGGGACCGGACCACAGTGGGAGGGGGGGGGGTTTTTTTTTTTTTTGTTGTTTTTTTTTTTTTTTTTTTTCCTTTTCTTTTCTTTTCTCTCTGCTTTTGTTTTTATTTATATTTAAACAGCATAGGATAAGAAGGGTGTGGCTGAGAATGGGGGGGGGGGGGCTCAGTCGGACAGAAGGTAAAATGTTTTTGTGCTAATAATATAGAGTGATAGTTGAGCTGTTCAGAATTAAGGGATAACCAGTGGTAAAGAGGATAGGTGTAAAGAATGTAATAATCAGAGAAGTGGATGTAAACTGTAATTTGAAATATTGACATGTGACTGTGTATTAGTGCTTAATGTTGTTAGGATTGCTGTTAACAAAATAAAGAATTTAAAAAAAAAAAAAGAAGCTACAACGAATGATGGCTTTTAGTTGCATCTGTTAGTTACCATACAATGCTGACCTTTTTGGTCCAAAATGCCCTTTCTGGTTATGGCACCCTTGGCATTGGTGCCCATATGTACTGAGCACAGTATTTGTGCAATTGAAAATCTTTGCAAATTGTGCTGTTGCCCCATTTTTTTGTCTGTACAAAGGCTACATGAACCATCTGCCCTTACTCAAGATGTTATGTTTTATTTCTTATCAATTGTGTTTATATATTTGTGTGCATTTTTTAATTTATTTTTTATGAATAGTGCTAGGAAATTGGATAACTTTTCAGGATCTGGTCCTTAAAGAGGTTCTTCCCCCTGTTTGAAAATAAAATAAACGTCGGCAGCTACAAATACTGTAGCTGCCTGACTTTTATTAAAAGGACACTTACCCATCCTGGAATCCAGCACTGTCCTCACCTTGGTTAGTTCTTCTCTGGTCTTTTGCCCCCCAGAGCCAGAATGTTAACTGTGGGAAGCTGGCTGTGACTCCTTGTGGCTTCACAGCTGGCTTCCCACTGAGCATGTGTGAGCCACGCTGCACTTTCTGAATGCAACGTAAATCCGCGCAAAGCACGTCGGGAAAATAACGTCGGGAGCATGCACAGTACGTCCGGCGCGGGAGCGCGCCTAATTTAAATGGGACTCGCCCCATTAGATTAGGCACGCCTTGCGCCGGACGGATTTAAGTTACACCGCTCAAAATTTCTAGGTAAGTGCTTTGTGGATCAGGCACTTAGGTAGAGATTTTGCGGCGGTGTAACTTAAATAGGATAATTTAAGTTACGGACGGCTTTTGTGGATCAGGCCCTTTCTTTTTAGGGTGAAGTTCTGCTGTAAATTAAGAGTGCCAAGCACCAAATGGTGGTAGTATTTTTTTTTTAAGTTAGGTCACGAGATCAAGCAAACGCACGACCTGATTAACTACAAATAAGCTGCGAAAAGCCCAAAAACATGGAGATAAGTTAGAAAATAACCACAGAAATAATTTGAATATCTATGAATAATTTCTAAGTAAATAGCAATGCAAACATTACCTAAATCCAAAGATGA
Organism: Rana temporaria; assembly: GCF_905171775.1. Taxonomy (NCBI): domain Eukaryota; kingdom Metazoa; phylum Chordata; class Amphibia; order Anura; family Ranidae; genus Rana; species Rana temporaria. The sequence goes on from NC_053492.1 coordinate 179,061,618, forward strand.
TTTTTCTGGAATTCTGACAGTTTTTGTGCTTCTCTCAGCTTCAGATTTGATGAGGTCTGTTTCATCCACTTTCTTTTTAATGGATTGTCCTTTGGAAGATTCCCCTTTCAGTGCAGGTTCCGACTTTTTCCCTTTACTCTGGGTTGGGATAATTGGTTCACTTAGATCTAGAAGATCCAGTCCTGGTGATAACACTGTCAAATGATGCAAAATAAAATTAGGCTACAAATCCCAATTTGCCTGGTCTTCATATTGATCCAATGGATTTAGTACTTTAACTATCAGTAGTTTTGATTTTACTTGCTATATGCTTTTTCTAGGGCAGTGGCTCAGAATCTAATAAAGTCAATTATATCTAAGCAACTAGCATTTTCAGGAGGTCAGCAGTGGCACCCTTCTAACTTCCTTGCTGCACATGTGATCAGAATACATACAGTATATGGACCATGGATTCAGACAAAGGTATTGTACCAGTGGCGGCCCGTCCATAAGGGGTGCTCGGGTGCCGCCCCCCCCCCCCCTGGCAGTAAAGAAAAAAAATGTGTCCCTTTAAGAAAAAAAAATACCTGCAAGAGTGAGTTAAGGCTCTGCATTCCTAATAGTTGATTACAGTTTGGCAAGACTTGTGGCCGTCATCACCCCCCCTCCCCCCCCCCCCCGGTTATAAAAAAAAATATATGCAGAGTTTGGCAAGATTTGCGGCCGACAGCACCCCCCCCACCGCTTATTAACAAAATGGCGGTCGTCAAAATAATCCCCCCCCCGTCCCCGCACTTATTTAAATTTATTTTTTACATTAAGATTTATGCAGCAGCAGCAGCTTATTCACTTATACAACATTTTTACATTTTTTGTACATTGACAAAAAATTACTTCTATTGCATGCAATACCACATGTGGCCACATGTGGGGGCACCAGAGAGCCTCGGAAATACTCGGGGACAGCTTGGCTGAACTCGAAAACCCCCGGAAAGCCTCGGGAACAAAATATTTCTGAGTGTTTCCAAGTGATTCCGAGTATTTCCAAATGGCTCCGAACCGTTCTGAGTGTCACCGACATCCCAAATGTGGTACTGCACACTTAATTGGCTTGAATCCTAATTGTTTTTGCGAGACAACACTCGCAAACCGAGTCAGAATAAAAAAAAAAAGTTGCTCGTCTTTCAAAACACTCGTTAACCGCGTTACTCATAAATCAAGGTTCCTCTGTATACAGCTTGGGATGAATAAGCTGGTATAGTTTAAAAGCAATATTAGCTGTTCTAGCACATGCCTAATTCATCTGGGTTCTTCACAAGTCCTGACATCCAATAGTGAAGGAAATGAAAGATGTAAACATAACACTTTCTTGCAGACACTGAAAGCAGCTGGTCTTGGTCATTTGGGGCATTGTGCTGTAGTAAATTCTAGTCAAATAATTGCGTGATTACATGCCACAGTTATTATTAATTCATACAAGTTAACCAAATTCATGTCCATCCGTATTAGCAAAACTGAGCTTATTTAAACTTGTCGTTACAAAACGATTCTATTTACTGATCTCCTGGGACCTCAACAGACTTCCAGACTGCTGTACATGACTATTACTATGAACACTGTGCGTGAAACTCAGCAAACCACATCCGAGTGGCCTGCTGCTTGCTGAGCTTAATATAGCTGCAGAGAAGTTAAATCCTATTTCATTAAAGGAAGCCTACAGGCTGCGTAGAATGCACTACTTACAACCCAGTACAAATTTATTAAGAATTATGCATTTATTTGTTATACTTTGCTCAGTAGTAACATCCAACGGAGCAAGTGGAGTCTTCTGTCATATGTGGTCATGCCTGTTAATAGACAGCTCTTCCACATGAATAAGCATTAAAGTGGATGTAAACCCTCACATATACCCAGTAAAGTGAACAGCCTCAGATGCTACACAGAGATTAAATAAATATCCCTGCATACGTTTTCTGCTGTATCTGCTGTCTTTTTTTTTCTACACTCTTTGGAAAGTGCAGATCGTGTTAGAAATCTTTCTTCCTCTTTCAGCAGTGGGTGGGGAGTCTGAGCTCACACCGTATGAGAGCTGATTGGAGGAAAGGCACCCCCCCTCCACAGAGGAACGAAGGAACATGCAGAGCTGTAATATGAATAGATAAGCTCCCTGCTTATCTCCCTCTAAGTTCCCTCCTCAACACAAATTTTCAACTGCTGTTATCTCATGTGTCAGAGAACATGTCAAAAGTGACTCTGCTGATAACAGAGGAGCGAAGCACCAAAGAGAAATGGCACTTAGAGCTTTGGAGAGAGATGAGTAAACTCTACATATATATGTGCCTAGGTCAGATTTTATGAATGGGGTTTACAATCACTTTAAGATAATTTCAAGGATCAGCAGGTCATTCTAACATTGTGTACTTGCAGAGAGGGATCATGATTCAGTCACCCAATCAGCAGCAAGGAATTACATTACACCATCCATTGCATGTACTCTATATTCTTTAATGTGGAGCAGTTACGTTTAGAATAAAATAGTCTCCCAGGGAGCATCAATAATATATTTATGTAGTCCAGATCTATAGTAAGGGTTAAGGTTTTTTTTTTTTTATATATATATTTTTTTAATTCCAACAAGGTAGTATGTGGGCAGTTTTAAATGAAATTTTATGCATGTTTGTGTCAATATTAGCAACTGTACGATACCAACTGTCTCCTATTTAAAATGTAATAGGCATCCCTTTTCAAAAAATTACAATCAGATGTGACCCTGAGCCTCTGTTCATTCCTAGGCGTTTTGGGCATTTCTCTGCTGTAATCCTCTGCTCTAAAAACACCCAACAAGACAAATCCCATTAATTTCAATAGCCCCTGTTCACATCTGAGCGTTTTGTCATCTAAAGCAAAACGGCTGAAGCTCAAAAAAGTACTCCTACAGGCTTTTGAGCTCTTATTTTTTTCTGCCTCGAAATGTCCCTTCATGTTAGCCAATGTGTCCATGCACACTATAGCTTTTTCAGGCGTTTTCAGGCATATGCTTCTACAGGCAGAACCCCCCCCCCCCCCACCAACAAACTCATGTTTTTGAGAGGAGCTAGTGCCCCAAAGAGCTCAAAAGAGCTCAAAAACGATCAAAGAAGCTCGAAAACGCGCAAAAACGCTTGTTACAGCTTTTTGTTTTGTTTATACAGTGGTTAACGCTTATGCTCAAAAAAGCTCAAATAAGCTTATCTCAATACAGGGCACTTAAATCCCCTTCCTGCCCAAGCCATTTTTCAGCTTTCAGCGCTGTCACACTTTGAATGAAAATTGCGCAGTCATGCAACACTGTAACCAAATGAAATATAATTATATATTTTTTCCCCACAAATAGAGCTTTCTTTTGGCAGTATTTAATCACCTCTGACGTTTTTATTTCTTGCGCTATCAACAAAAGAAGAGTGACAAGTTTGAAAAAACACAATATTTTTAACTTTTTGCTATAATAAATATCCAAATATATTTCCTCCCTTTAGGCCGATATGTATTCTTCTACATATTTTTAGTAAAAAAAATCACAATAAGCGTCTATTGATTCGTTTGCGCAAAAATTATAGGGCCAGATTCTCGTACCTGCGGCGCAGCGTAACGTAACCCGTTTACGTTACACCGCCGCAAGTTTTCAGTCTAAGTGCCCGATCCACAAAGCACTTACCTGGAAACTTGCGGCGGTGTATCGTAAACACGTCCGGCGCAAGGCGGCCCAATTCAAATGGGGCGGGTACCATTTAAATTAGGCACGCTCCCGCGCCGGACGTACTGCACATGCTCCGTTCGCAAGTTTCCCGACGTGCTTTGCGCAAAATTACGACGTGCCGACGTGTTGAGAATCGCGACGTGCGTAACGTACTTACGCCGGGAAAACAAAAAAATTCAAAAGCGACGCGGGAAAGACGGGCATACTTTAACATGGTGGAGTAATTTTACACCATGTTAAAGCAGCCCTATCTTTGCGACGGGAATCTAAGACTAGCGCAGACGTAACGACGGGAAAAACCTTTGTGGATCGCCGTAACTGCTAATTTGCATACCCGACGCTGGTTTACGACGCGAACTCCCCCCAGCGGCGGCCGAAGTATTGCATCCTAGGATCCGACGGTGTAATTCAATTACACCTGTCGGATCTTAGGGCTAGCTATGTGTAACTGATTCTATGAATCAGTCGCATAGTTAGAACGGCCCTAAAACAGAGATACGACGGCGTATCAGGAGATACGCCGTCGTATCTCTTTTGTGAATCTGGCCCATAGCGTGTAAAAAATAGGGGATAGATTTATGGCTTTTTTATTATAATTTTTTTACTAGTAATTGCGGCGATCTGCGATTTTTATTGTGACTGCGATATTGCGATGGACATATTGGACACTTTTGATACTATTTTGGGACCATTCACATTTATACAGCAATCAGTGCTATAAAAATGCACTGATTACTGTGTAAATGTGACTGGCAGGGAAGGGGTTAACACTAGGGGGCGATCAAGGGGTTAATTATGTGTCCTAGGGAGTGATTCTAACTGTAGAGGGAGGGGACTAACAAGGGAAGTAGACCGATCGGTGTTCCTCTGTACTGGAAACACACAATCGGTCTCCTCTCACCTAACAGGACATGGATCTGTGTGTTTGCACACACAGATCCACAGTCCTGCACTGTTATCGGGCAATCGTGGGTGCCCAGCGGACATCGCATCCGGCATCTTTACCCGAGTTACACGCGTGCGTGCGTGCTCTGCCAGTGGTGCGTACACGCCCCCTAGAGGGCAGAGAAGCTGAGGACATCAAATGACTCCTGGCCAGAACGAGAGCCGCACCGCCCAGCCGTCATTTGACGGCCGGCGGGTGGCAATCCGTTAAAGGAGCTTGAAGCTTGAAGAAGCTCAATAAATGACTGGACAGCAAAAGAAGCAGCACAGTGATAATCTTATCTCTGTCACTATGCTTTCCCTTCCTATTGGAATGCTTCTTTTCAGCACATAAATTGATTGGTTCCTTGTTCTGCATCTTCCTCTTGCAGCAATACCCCCACAGAGGGCGCAGGTAAGTATTGGATTCCCCTACTGCTTCCAGTGATGATCTGCTCTGTAACTAGACCCAGCAACACACCAACACATCAGTGGTGATAAATGGGCTTTATTAAAAGCAGCAATAAGCTATGAAGAAAGAAGAAGGCGGTTATCAAGATTCACAATATTAAATGCAAAGACTTAATAACAATAATACAATATAGCAGCCAGGAGTGTTTTTACACTAAACCCCAGTTCACACTGCTGAGACTTGTCATGCGAATTAAGGGCCAGATCCACAGCCAGCCATTTAACCACTTGCTTACTGGGCACATATACCCCCCTCCTGCCCAGGTGAAATTTCAGCTTTCGGCACTGCATCGCTTTAACTAACAATTGCGCGGTCGTGCGACGTGGCTCCCAAACAAAATTGACGTCCTTTTTTCCCCACAAGTAGAGCTTTCTTTTGGTGGTATTTGATCGCCTGTGCGGTTTTTATTTTTTGCACTATAAACAAAAAAGTGAGACAATTTTGAAAAAAATACAATATTTTTTACTTCTTGCTATAATAAATATCCCAATTTAAAAAAAAATAAAACATTTTTTTTTTCTCAGTTTAGGCCGATACGTATTCTTCTACATATTTTTGGTAAAAAAAAAAAAAAAAATCGCAATAAACGACTGGTTTGCGCAAAAGTTATAGCGCTTACAAAATAGGGGACAGAATTATTTTTTTTTAATTATTTTTTTTTACTAGAAATGGCGGCGATCTGCGATTTTTAATGGGACTGCGACGTTATGGCGGACACATCGGACACATTTTTGGCGCCATTCACATTTATACTGCGATCAGTGCTATAAATATGCACTAATTACAGTATAAATGTGACTGGCATTGAAGGGGTTAACACTAGGGGGTGAGGAAGGGGTTAAATGTATCCCTGCTTAGTGTTCTAACTGTAGGTGGAGGGGGGGGTGACTGGGGGGGTGACCGATCTGTGTCTCTATGTACAAGAGACACAGATCGGTCTCCTCTCCAGAGACAGCACCGCTGTCTCTGTGTAAAACGGCAATGAGAGATGATCTCATATGTTTACATATGAGATCCTCTCTCATTGGCCGCACAGATCGCCTCGCGAACAGCCACTCTGATTGGCCGTTCGCGGCGATCTGTAATTGGCTGTGTCCAAGGGACACGGCCAACACAGATTTTCCCCGCAGCGCGCTCTGGAGCGCGCGCGGGGACCGCCCTAAGGGGCGGACGTCAATTGACGGCAGTTTGGAGATTGGGATCCGCACTGTAGCCGTCAATTGACGGCAGGCGGATCCCAAGTGGTTAAGTTACACTGCTGGAAAATTTCTACCTAAGTGCCCGATCCACAAAGCACTTACCTAGAAATTTTCGGCTGTGTAACTTAAATCCGGCCGGCGCAAGGCGTTCCTATTCAAATGGGGCGAGTCCCATTTAAATTAGGCGCGCTCCCGCGCCGGCCGTCCTGCGCATGCTCACAACGTCATTTTCCCGACATGCTTTGCGCGGTTTTACGTTGCGCCGGGTTTTAAGAATCGCGACGGGCGTAAAAAAAAAAATACGAGTTGCGGCGGGAAAAAAAAAATTTGAAAAAAAAAAGACGGCGACGCGGGATAGAAGGGTCTACTTTTACAAGGTGTAAACAGTTTAGGCCTTGTAAAAGCAGCCCTAATTTTACGATTGCAAACTAATACTTACGGAGAAAAAACGAAGCTGAAAAGCTTCGTGGATCTCCGTAAGTGCTAATTTGCATACCCGAAGCGGCATTTCGACTCGAAATGCCTCCAGCGGCGGATGCGGTACTGCATCCTAAGATCCGACAGTGTAAGTCCCTTACACATGTCGGATCTTCTGCCTATCTATTGGAAACTGATTCTGTGGATCAGTTCCAAAGATAGAAACAGGGATACGACGGCGTATCAGTAGATACGCCGGCGTATCCCTTTTGTGGATCTGGCCCTAAGAGTTCAAAGTTAACCGCAATGGAACCGTTCTAATTGGCGCTCCAACTTAGAAACGCTGCACTTTGGGGTGACTTTAACACAACTTGCATTGACTTCTGTTAAAAAGGTCGTATGCAAGCCACGATGAAGTCGTAAAGGGGCGTTGAATTAAAAGTTGTGCGACTTTGAAGCCATGGCAGTGTGAACAAGGGCTTATTCAGGCATCAGCCAGCTTTCTGCTGGAAATGATTTAGAAGGCTGTAAAGCTGCCCAATCACTTTCACACACACACTGCAATGTGACACCACCCACCTGATTTTGCCTGGCATATAGGATGGTCATTGCAGGTATTCACGGGAAGCTAGAGTTAAAGTGGTAGTAATCTCTGTACTACCACTTTAACCTACAGGTAAGCCTATAATAAGGTTTACCTGTAGGTATGAAGAATATCTCCTAAACCTGTAAGGTTTAGGAGATATTCCCCTCGCAATGCACCGCTGACTGCAGCGGCGCATGCGCATCGGAGATCCTCGGCTAAACGCCCGGCAGCCGCCGGACCTTGCCGGGGAGAAGTCTCCTGCGCGCATGCGGGTTCCCTGTACTGCTGTCACTTTTTGAAACGTCTGTGCAAGTTTTATGAATGGATGAACTACAAGTACCAACATCCTTTTGCGGCTGTTGGCTTGTAGTTCTCAATGAACTACCACAGCTCTGTTGAGCGGTGTGGTAGTTAAAGCAGAGTTCCACCCAAAATTGAAACTTTCGCTTTAACTAATCCTCACCCCTGACATGCCACATTTGGAATGTCCTTTTTTTGACAGGTACCAAGCTCCCCCTCCCTCCCTGCAATCTTCTGGGACACTTCACAGGTCCCAGAAGATTGCCCAGCCAATCAAGACGTGTAGCATGATGCGTGTGCGCACACAGCTGTGAAGCCGCAAGCTGTCACAGGCGGGTGCCCACAGTAGTGATGCCGGTGCCATAGAGAGGAGGGGGAGAGAAGAAAGGCTTCGGGCAGCCGCATTGCTGGACCGTGGGACCATTGAGTGGGTATTTATTAAAAGTCAGCAGCTACACTTTTTGTAGCTGCTGACTTTTAATAAACTCAGAAACCTAGGTGAGTATAAATGTTTGGGCTTTTTTTTAAATCCTGAACGTCTTTTAACTCCAAACTAATGAATTTAAGGGCTTTTAAAGTCTCATGATTGGACAACTTTGGGTACCATAGTTTGTTGCTGTGTCATTGCAGCACGTAATGTTAAGGCTTGACATGTTTAACATTTATTTATTCATCTCATCTTTTATCTTTTTTTCGAAAAAATTGGGTGAGATTTTGTTTTACTGACTATATGGTTTTGATAGCACTAATATTGTGTTACATAAAAAGAATCAGCTGCCGCCATTTTATTCTCCAAGGTCTCGCTTTAAAAAATATATAATGCGGGGAGCTGCGGTGGCTCAACGCGATTGGCACTGCGCTTACAAGTCATTCACCTCTGCAGCTAGGGGTTCAGATCCCGGTCTCGGCTACATGTGAATTGAGTTTGGTGGTCTCAGCCCGGCTCCCGGTGGGTGTGCTATGCGAGGTAAGCTTGCGCTTAGTACGCCCACCCCCCTCCCACAAAAACCACCACACTTACACGCACTCGAAATTGGGTTAACATGCACGCACTTTGACCACGCGGTCTCTAAAAAAGAGAGGCGAAGGACTAACAGGGCTGGTTGAGCGGGCAGATCCTCTAACTCCCTTATAGGGAGTCCCTCTGCCCTGTTGGGCTTCAAAGTGGAGCAGGTAGGACAGGCTGTGTGGGAGGACCCCCTAACACACCTGCCATTGCCACCCGGGGCATGGAGAAAAGTGTCAGATTACCTCTGGGGGAGGCCTGCCTACTCTCAACTCCTGCAGTCCGGCTCCTCTCTCGAGTACACGCACAAAATTCACTTAAAAAAAAAAAATTATATAATGCTTTGGGGGTTTTAACTATTCTTCGGACCAAAAATGTGCACTTTAAGGTATGCAAATAAAATGCCAAAATGGCTCTGGCATTGAAACACTACAGTTAAATTTCTTTCATCTTGTAGAAACTCGCATTTACTAAAACTGTGGTCTGTCTCTGCATTACAAGGTCACTGTTGTGATTTCTGTGAATGGAGTATGTGCAGTAGTAAACAATGTATGCTGTCAAAACTGTTAAAAAGTAATATCTTTAAAAAAAAAGTGCATTAATTATGACCTAGGACTGACGTTGGTAGCATGTGAATAAATAGTTTGCCCAGCTGCTTGAGAACCTCATCTTTACATAAATACCTAGGTTTTACTAGGCTTATGTTGAATAAGGCTTCATTTAGAATATTGCAACATTATTGTGCACTTTCTTTTATCCCCAAAACAAATACACTTAGGGACCAATTTCGTAGTTGAGTGGTTTTTAAATTGTCTGCAATTGTCTGCAAACCTGTGTTTAGCTCAGACATCCAGTTAGGTCTAAAGGAGACTATTTTTTATTTCTCCAAACTTACTGGGTGTTTGAAATAAATATTCCCCTAGCTAAATAATTGGTTTATTAATGAGTAAAAATAAGGAAATTCTTCCATGCATTTTATATATTTAAAATACTTGAATCCTAACACAGGACCGGGTGATATTCAAGACACTCTGCCTCACCCACAAATGTATACAGGGGAACGCTCCCCAATACTTAAGCAAGAAAATAAAACCTTACGTCACCAAGCGCGTGCTCCTGTCAACCAACCAAAACCTTCTCCAGATTCCTAAATCCCGATACAAATCGAAGGCAGAACGTAGATTTTTGGTCCAAGGACCACGTCTCTGGAATGCTCTACCCACTACCATCCGCTTAGAGGAAAACCATCAGGCCTTTAGGAAAAAACTAAAGACCCACCTCTTCTGAAAAGACCGGTACGACTCTGGATGCCAAGCGCCTTGAGGCGATTAAGTTCGCATTTGTTGCGCTATACAAGTTACTCACTCACTCACTCATAAAACTTAACTAGATGTGCAGTGATCTAAAGTAATGATAATAAAATAGAAAGACAACAATACAATACAAGGGCGATGAATGGGATAGGATTCATTGGGAAAGAGCCTGGGCAGATCTGGGGAGGACCTATTTTTTCTTTTTCTTTAGAACGATAGAGTGTTTGTAGCTGTTTTTATTTAACCATGCACATTACACACAAACTTGCACATACAGCTTCCACGAGAGCTCACTACATTGACCTGTCTGCAACAGATCTCACTGGGTATCCCTAGTTCTGTTCTTGTTTTTTCATTTTTCTCCCCACAGTTTTCCTCCAGCTCACCTTGGGTCTTTTTGGGCCATTCCTAGGAATTTGGTGGGTTCCACCAAATCTCCATTTGTGCATTTTGACTTCTTTGGTGATAGGCTTTTGTTTAGCCTGCTATTGCAGATTTTTGCATTGAGCCAAAAGATGTTTCAGGACCCATCTCAAAAATCTTTTTTTTCAGACTCTGACCTATTGTTTTTCATATCTTCTTGATAAAGGATTTCTTGCTTAATAGCAAGCTCTCTAATGTTGGCCATACACTGCGTGAATTTTGTCTGATCTTTATGATAATGCTGATATTCTTAGCAATCCTGAATGCTGCAATTGCTTGACAGGTAATATAGCTAGATTTACACTGATCTTTGTGCATGCAGTGTGCATGATAATGCACACATAGGTGTGAGTTGAACATTGTTGGTTTTTAAGCTTTTTCCCTTTTTGGTACCTTGCAGTCTAAATATGTGAATTGTTCTACAGCATTGATATATTCTCCATACAGTTTAATGGGTGTATCTGTTCCATTATTTGGCCTAAAATGTTTATTTTTCTTGGTGTTGTTCAGCCAAATTGTCTTTGCTGTGATGGCCATGGCTTTGGTATGAGTTTGATTATTTTATAAATACAGTGACAATTATGCAACTTTACCCTGAAGTTTACCTTACCATGACTCACTAATTGTCATGTGCGTTATTGACGCCATGACCAGAATGAACCAAAAAGGGAAATCAAAACATCTCTGCTTGACCACAGAGTTTATCTAATGCCATCTGTCAGGATAATGTTAATTGCAAAGGAAATCCTGGTAAAACTTGTTTTAAAATGATGACAAAATTCTGGAAAATACCATAGTTGTGAAATTTTTCATAGAGATTCTCGGTGGATGCTAATGGGATATACAATTTTTTGCTTTGCTCTTGGGTATACTTTTGTAGCACCTTGATGTTTAGACAGGGTTGCTATTACATGTATTTATCAAGTGATAATTGCCTTGGTCAATTGTTAGGAGGTCAATTGATTTCGCCCTAATTCTGAAATTGCTACACTTCTCTCTTCTGTCGCTAGATGACCGGATGCCCGGATATCTGGTGACATTAGATAAGACAAGGGCATTGCAAGGACAGATTAAGAATGAATGGGGTGTCTCAGCCAATGAGCAGGGATTTTCTTGGTTCCCTTGGTCTGCTGGGGGAGCCTATTTATTTGGGTGAAGTCAGGTGATCTGTGCTCTGGGTGGCTGTCTGGGTGGACGTGTGTCATATTTCCCCCAGGCTGCTAGGCTGTAAACCTAAGGCCTAACCTACAGTCTAACCAGAAGCAGTGCAGGGATGGGACTGCGGTCTTGTAGTCCAACCAGAAGTAACAGTTCCACCGGGGAACCAGTCGTGGTCGGAGGTAGAAGGGAAGCTGTCGCCACAAAGGGACCATCCACCTTACTACCTGAGATCATTGTGAGTAAGCTGAGGCCAGTACCAGAGCAGACTTCTCGCCAGCCAGGGACGGTGAAGAAGTGGGAAAGCATCAGCTAATGCCAAGTCAGGAACCCAGCGAGACAGCAGACTTAACGCTTGTGGAGTGCCAAGCCAGAGACCGAACGTGTCAGCAGGGGTGAAGCTTGAGGAATGTCTGAGTGCCATGCCAGGGACACTTGAGGAAGATACTGAGTGCTACAGTGAAAGAGCTCAGGGGATCCGGTGGCTAGTGGATCTGAAGTCTAGTGAGAGAGACTGGGAGCTCGTTGAGGGAAAACCCTCAGTGAGTGAGTGTGGGGTAAAAAGAACTGTTCGTGTTGAAGATAGTTGAATACCTTTACCAATAGTAACAGCTACAAGATTGTTGTTGAGAGTATATATATATAAAAATCTTTGAGAGTATATATATACAGTCATGGCCGAAATTGTTGGCACCCCAGAAATTTTTCCAGAAAATCAAGTATTTCTCACAGAAAAGTATTGCAGTAACACATGTTTTGCTATACACATTTTTATTCCCTTTGTGTGTATTGGAACAAAACAAAAAAAGGGAGGAAAAAAAGCTAATTGGACATAATGTCACACAAAAATTCTTGGCACCCTTTCAAAATTGTGGATAAATAAGATTGTTTCAAGCATGTGATGCTCCTTTAAACTCACCTGGGGCAAGTAACAGGTGTGGGCAATATAAAAATCACACCTCAAAGCAGATAAAAAGGACATAAGTTCACTTAGTCTTTGCATTGTGTGTCTATTTGTGCCACACTAAGCATGGACAACAGAAAGAGGAGAAGAGAACTGTCTGAGGACTAGAGAACCAAAATTGTGGAACAATATCAACAATCTCAAGGTTACAAGTCCATCTCCAGAGATATAGTTTTGCCTTTGTCCACCGTGCACAACATTATCAAGAAGTTTGCAACCCATGGCACTGTAGCTAATCTCTCTGGGCGTGGACGGAAGAGAAAAATTGATGAAAGGTTGCAATGCAGGATAGTCTGGAAGGTGGATAAGCAGCCCCAAACAAGTTCCAAAGAAATTCAAGCTGTCCTGCAGGCTCAGGGAACATCAGTGTCAGTGCCAACTATCCGTCGACATTTAAATGAAATGAAACGCTATGGCAGGAGATCCAGGAGGACCCACTGCTGGCACAGAGGCATAAAAAAGCAAGACTACAGTTTGCCAAAATGTACTTTTTGGTAAAGCACATCATTCTACTGTTTACCGAAAACGGAATGAGGCCTACAAAGAAAAGAACACAGTACCTACAGTGAAATATGGTTTAGGTTCAATGATGTTTTGGGGTTGTTTTGCTGCCTCTGGCACTGGGTGCCTTGAATGTGTGCAAGGCATCGTGAAATCTGAGGATTACCAAAGGATTTTGGGTCACACTGTAGAGCCCAGTGTCAGAAAGCTGCGTTTGCGTGCACGATTTTGGGTCTTCCAGCAGGACAATGAACCCAAACATATGTCAAAAATCACCCAGAAATGGGTGGCAACAAGGCGCTGGAGAGTTCTAAAGTGGCCAGCAATGAGTCCAGATCTTAATTCTATTGAACACCTGTTGAGAGGTCTTAAAATTGCTGTTGGGAAAAGGCGCCCTTCCAATAAGAGAGACCTGGAGCAGTTTGCAAAGGAAGAGTGGTCCAAATTCCGGGTGAGAGGTGTAAGAAGTTTATTGATGGTTATAGGAAGCGACAGTTATTTTTTCCAAAGGGAGTGCAACCAAATATTAAGTTAAGGGTGCCAAGAATTTTGACTAGCCCATTTTTGGAGTTTTGTATGGCATTATGTCAAATTTGCTTTTTTTCCTCCCTTTTTTTGTTTTGTTCCAATACACACAATGGGAATAAACATGTGTATAGCAAAACATGTGTTACTGCAATACTTTTCTGTGAGAAATGTTTGATTTTCTGAAAACATTTCTGGGGTGCCAACAATTTCGGCCATGACTGTATATAGATTTATATATATATATATATATTGAGAGAGATATTAGGAAGAATAAATATATAATCAAATAAATGAATTTACACATAAAGTCACTTTTTTTTCAAAACTATTAAATGCTACAAAACTGTAAACCTGCTATAAGTACAAGTTTAAAAGAAGCCAATTGCATTTTAAAGCTTGTAGACACTCACAAGAAAGGTTACTGATACTGTTGTGCATAATGAAAAACACACTGGGGCTGATTTACCAAGCCTTTACTCCATGACTCATGGAGTAAAAGCAGGAGTAGCAGCCGTTTTGCCATTTACTAAAGAAATACGCTGCTAGTGCAGTGTATTTCCCTAGTTACTAATGTGCTCTGTGCGCCCAGGAGAGGGTGCATTGTGCACCAGTACAGACCTGGCGCACGGCACATTAAACTGTAAATTGCGGGGGTTTGGGCGGGAGTTTATTAGGGGGGGAGGTGGGGGGATGCAGGGGAAGTGAAGTGACATGTGTTTTGAAGTGTTTGGCGGGCCGAATTGAAAGGGAAAGTGTTTTTTGAAAACAGATCCCCGTACGCTTGCACAGTGCGCCTGAACCTCGGGAGGTTCATTTGCATACTGGGCATGCGCAGAGAGAAAAGTCAGGGATTCCCGTGCGCCTTGTCAGTACGCCGTGAAAATCTTGGTAAATACCAAGCGGCGTACCCGTGAATGCGCTGCGTGACGCGGCGCACGGGAATCTCCGAGCTGTTTTCAGCCCTGAAGGGGAACTCGGCGCCAAATTTCAAACTTGAAATCGGCGCGGGTTCCCCTCCAGGGCTACATTAGGCTCTTAGGCTTGGTCCGGAACGTGAGGGGTTAAACCCGCGCCGATTCGGCGCGGGGGTCCCCCCCCAGATCCAAACCAAGCCCTCATCCCAAGTATGCAGTCTGGCCCGGACAGGAATGGGGGCGGGGACGAGCGAGCGGCCCCCCCCCTCCTGAGCCGTACCAGACCGCATGCCCTCAACATGGGGGAGTGTGTGCTGTGGGGGAGGGGGGCACTGCCCCCCCACCCCACAGCACTCTTGCCCCCATGTCGATAGGGACAAGAGCCTCTTCCCGACAACCCTTGCCATTGGTTGTCGGGGTATGCGGGCGGGGCTAATCGGAATCTGCGAGCTCCCTTTAATAAGGGGGCCCCCAGATGCCGGACCCCCACCCTATGTGAATGAGTATGGGGTACATCGTACCTCTACCCATTCACATGGGGGAAATGTAAAGTAAAATAAAACACCACACACAATAAAATATTTTATTAATCAGCTCCGGAGCCCCCCCTTTCTTCTTTAGCTCTCTTACAAGGGGGGGTTTCTTCTCTCCCGATCTTCTGCCGGGACCCTGGGCTTCGGTGATTTCTGCCGGGGGAGGGCGCCATCCCTCGGTCCTCTCCGGAGCCTTCCGCCGGATGCCCCCACCCCATTTAAGCTCTTTTTCATTAGGGAGGGGCATCCGGACTTCGGGGTCTTCTGCCGGGGGATGGCGCCTATCCCCCGGTCTTTCCGGTGCCTTCCGCCAGGGTTCCGGTCTTCCTGGTCTTCTGCCGGGGGTGCGCCAACTCCCCGGTCTTTTCTCTGCTCCCTCTTCTGCCTGGCTCCCCCGCGGAGCCAGGGCTTTCTTCCGTCTTCTTTCTTCTCTCTTCCTTCTTCTGCCTGTCTCCTCCGGGAGCACAGGGCTTGTCTGCGCTGTCCTCTCCCTTCTCTTCCATTGGATGTTGACACGACGAGGTTCCGCGCTGACATGCCGTGTCAGCGACGGGCATGGACTTATATAGGGTAATGCCACCATGTGACCTCAACCCATGTGACATCACATTCCCTGGGCATGATGGGAATGTGATGTCACATGGGTTGAGGTCACATGGTGGCATTGCCCTATATAAGTCCATGCCCACTGCTCAGACGGCATTCCAGCGCCGGACCTCGTCGTGTCAACATCGAATGGAAGAGAAGGGAGAAGACAGCGGAGACAAGCCCTGTGCTCCGCGGAGGAGACAGGCAGAAGCGGAAGGCATCGCAGAAGCCCGGAGAGTGGCGCCCTCCGGCGGAAGACACCGTACAAGCCCGGTGAATTACGTCGCTGAAGACGGGGGTGGGGTGCCAGTGCACCCCCCCCCCGCAGAAACCGTCGTGGAAGCCCGGGACCCTCCCCCAAAGGCAGGAGCCTCCCTGGTGAAGGGGGTCCCGGTGAATTACGTCGCTGAAGACGGGGGTGGGGTGCCAGTGCACCCCCCCCCGCAGAAACCGTCGTGGAAGCCCGGGACCCTCCCCCAAAGGCAGGAGCCTCCCTGGTGAAGGGGGTCCCGGTGAATTACGTCGCTGAAGACGGGGGTGGGGTGCCAGTGCACCCCCCCCCGCAGAAACCGTCGTGGAAGCCCGGGACCCTCCCCCAAAGGCAGGAGCCTCCCTGGTGAAGGGGGTCCCGGTGAATTACGTCGCTGAAGACGGGGGTGGGGTGCCAGTGCACCCCCCCCCGCAGAAACCTTCGTGGAAGCCCGGGACCCTCCCCCAAAGGCAGGAGCCTCCCTGGTGAAGGGGGTCCCGGTGAATTACGTCGCTGAAGACGGGGGTGGGGTGCCAGTGCACCCCCCCGCAGAAACCGTCGTAGTAGCCCGGGACCCTCCCCCAAAGGCAGGAGCCTCACTGGTGAAGGGGGTCCCGGTGAATTACGTCGCTGAAGACGGGGGTGGGGTGCCAGTGCACCCCCCCCCGCAGAAACCGTCGTGGAAGCCCGGGACCCTCCCCCAAAGGCAGGAGCCTCCCTGGTGAAGGGGGTCCCGGTGAATTACGTCGCTGAAGACGGGGGTGGGGTGCCAGTGCACCCCCCCCGCAGAAACCGTCGTAGTAGCCCGGGACCCTCCCCCAAAGGCAGGAGCCTCACTGGTGAAGGGGGTCCCGGTGAATTACGTCGCTGAAGACGGGGGTGGGGGGCCAGTGCACCCCCCCCCGCAGAAACCGTCGTGGAAGCCCGGGACCCTCCCCCAAAGGCAGGAGCCTCCCTGGTGAAGGGGGTCCCGGTGAATTACGTCGCTGAAGACGGGGGTGGGGTGCCAGTGCACCCCCCCCGCAGAAACCGTCGTAGTAGCCCGGGACCCTCCCCCAAAGGCAGGAGCCTCACTGGTGAAGGGGGTCCCGGTGAATTACGTCGCTGAAGACGGGGGTGGGGTGCCAGTGCACCCCCCCCCGCAGAAACCGTCGTGGAAGCCCGGGACCCTCCCCCAAAGGCAGGAGCCTCCCTGGTGAAGGGGGTCCCGGTGAATTACGTCGCTGAAGACGGGGGTGGGGTGCCAGTGCACCCCCCCCCGCAGAAACCGTCGTGGAAGCCCGGGACCCTCCCCCAAAGGCAGGAGCCTCCCTGGTGAAGGGGGTCCCGGTGAATTACGTCGCTGAAGACGGGGGTGGGGTGCCAGTGCACCCCCCCCGCAGAAACCGTCGTAGTAGCCCGGGACCCTCCCCCAAAGGCAGGAGCCTCACTGGTGAAGGGGGTTCCGGCAGAAGATGGCGAAGCCCGGGGCCTAATGGGGTGGTGGTGGGGGGCCCCGGCAGAAGACCCCCGGCTGACTAATAAATTAATTTATTCATGTGTGGTGTATTATTTTTTTCCATTTTTTTCCCCAGGTGAATGGGTAGGGGTACAATGTACCCCCATACTCATTCACATAGGGTGGGGGGCCGGAATCTGGGGACCCCTTTATTAAAGGGGTCTCTCAGATTCTGATAAGCCCTCCGCCCGCATACCCCGACAACCAACGGCCAGGGTTGTCGGGAAGAGGCTCTTGTCCCTATCGACATGGGGACAAGAGTGCTTTGGGTTGGGGGGGCAGTGCCCCCCTCCCCCACAGCACACACTCCCCCATGTTGAGGGCATGTGGTCTGGTATGGCTCAGGAGGGAGGGGGGCGCTCGTCCCCACCCCCATTCCTGTCTGACCAGACTGCGTGCCTGGGATAATGGCTTGGTTTGGATCTTGGGGGGGACCCCACGCTATTTTTTTTGTGCGGGTTTAACCCCTTATGTTCCAGACCAAG
The DNA here is from genome assembly GCF_905171775.1 of Rana temporaria. Taxonomy (NCBI): domain Eukaryota; kingdom Metazoa; phylum Chordata; class Amphibia; order Anura; family Ranidae; genus Rana; species Rana temporaria. The sequence continues at coordinate 179,079,392 of NC_053492.1, forward strand.
CCTAAGAGCCTGGTATGCACCTGGAGGGAACCCACCTTTTTTTTTTTTCGGGGGTCTGGAGTTCCCCTTCATGAACAGCGATCTGTCATTTACACATGTCAGTCCCCCCCCCCCTACAGTTAGAACACACCCAGGGAACATATTTAACCCCTCCCTCGCACCTAGTGTTAACCCCTTCCCTGCCAGTGGTATTTTTTGAGTAAGCAATGCATTTTTTACAGCACTGATCGCTAGAAAAATGCCAATGGTTCCAAAAAAGTGTTCGATGTGTCCGCCATAATGTCGCAGTACCGATAAAAATCGCTGATCGCCCCAATAACTAGTTAAAACAACAAAAAAAAAAAATTTGTAGACGCTATAACTTTTGCAAAAACCAAACACTAAACGCTATTTGCGATTTTTTGGAACCAAAAAGATGTAGAATACGTATCGGCCTAAACTGAGGGGTTTTTTAGTTTTTTCAATATATATTTTTGGGGATATTTATTAGAGCAAAAAGTAAAAATAATTTTTACATATGTGGGCGGGACTTACGCAAGTCCCGCCCACATATATAAACATCGTTCAAACCACACATGTGAGGTATTGACGCGTGCGTTAGAGCGAGAGCAATACTTTTACCACTAGACCTTCTTTGTAACTATAAACTGGTAACCTGGAAAAAAAAGAAAAAGGTCGCCTATGGGGATATTCACGGAATTCATTTTGGCCCCATTGCAGGAGTGTTTCCAATAGTAAAGCGTGACATGTAAGGTATCTATTTACTCAGTGTAACATCATCTTTCACATTATCCCCAAAAATTGGGCTCACTTTTGTGTTTTGTTAATTTTTAACCACTTGAGCCCGGACCATATTTCTGGTCAATGACCGGGCAAGTTTTTGGGATTCGGCACGGCGTCGCTTTAACTGACAATTGCGCAGTCGTGCGACGTGGCTCCCAAACAAAATTGGCAACCTTTTTTTTCACACAAATAGATTATTAAATGTGCGTGTTTACTTCTGTCTTTAACACCTCCCCTTCAGGCTGGAAAGCATCAGATCAGGGGAAACAAAAAAAAAAAAGCTCTCATTCCATTGCAGCTTGGTTCCTACATGTGTGATGAACTGAGCATGCTCAAACACTTAGAAAAAAATTATCCTTTCTTTTTAAAAGGTGAAAAACACTCATTGGATGCTCATAGAGCATGGTTTGGATTAATTGCAGGTGTGCCCAATTACAAGCTCACCCAAACTAGAGACTGCAATTTGTTCATGTGATTCCAATTGCTTCATTACTAGCACTGTTATAAAAAGCTTGGATCGATCAGTCCTCAGCTGCCCTCAGAAGGGGCAGGCTGGCAGAAATGCTGTTGCTAAACACAAATGTGGTTTGTTGCATGGGTTTTGTTTTATTTTGCCAATGGTTTTGGTTTATTTTTAAATGATGTTCACTTTGATGTATTTGTCGATGTGGCCTTATTTTATGAAAAATGTGTAAAGCTATGGTTAATTAGAATTTTGAAATGTATTTTTGTTTGTGTTTGTTTGTTTGTCTTTTTTTGCTTTCCTTGTTTTGTTGACCAATAAAAATTACTTTAAAATTGTTAAGTTTGTCTTTTGTTACTTTTTCATGCTACATATGTTGACAGCTGCAGCTGAACTAGGTTTGGGCCTAACAAATTATGTGTGATTTTTGTCTAAGCTTCTTTCCTGGTGTGTAATCATGAAATGTTTGCCATGTTTATTCTCCCTGACTTTAAAGACAAAAACTGGTAAGTATTTTATTTATTCTGCAGTGGTCCTCAGCCCTCAAGTACCCCCGACAGGACATGTTTTGGGGATTTCTCTTATCAAGAATTGCTGTCCAGACTATTTTAAAGCACATGTGCAAGATGAAGGAAAACCTGCAAACATGGCCTGTGGGGGGGGGGGGGGGGGGTTTGCTATTGGTGGACAGGCTTGACGTGCTGATTTACAGCACTGTGCTTAAATCTAGCGCAAGGCAATCCTATTCAAATTGTGGGTGTTTGAGGGAAGCCAAGTGAGTGTTAGAACCCCTGCTTTGTGTTTTTTTATTTTTGTGTTGAGCTTTGTGTCCCTTTTCTTAAAATTGGCTTCACTTCCTGTCACACAGCTGAACAGGAAGTGAGGTTAAAACCCTACCAGTGTCATTTCTTGGGGACACCGGTCAATCTAACTAGTGTCCCCATTAAGCAAATTGCACTCCAGCACTGCTGTGTACACCCCAAATCATGGGTCTTCAAACTACGGCCCTCCAGTTGTTCAGGAACTACAATTCCCATCATGCCTAGTCATGTCTGTGAATGTCAGTGCATTACAAGGCCTCATGGGATGTGTAGTTCTACAACAGCTGGAGGGCCGTAGTTTGAGGATCCCTGCCCCAAATGATTATTTAGTTTGGGGTTTAGTAAAGGCAAAGCCACTCTGCAGTACAAGCATAGTTGCTGAAAATCAGAGAGGAAGCACTGATGGTTTTAACATCCAATCCTGTAGAAGCAAAGTTGTTTTGTTTTCTTCCTTGCTTTGCACTTGTAGGAGTGGATTTGCCTTTAGTAAATGGACCCCAAAGTCCAAGATCCCTAATAATTTGGGGTGTACACAGCAAAATGCTAGAGTGCAATTTACATAATGGGAAACTATTTAGATTGATCTCTGTGTCCACAAGAAAATATATTAGTAAGGTTTTACCCTCACTTCCTGTTTGGCTATGTGACAGGAAGTGAATGAATTAGAAAGGGTGAAGACACCTCACAAATGTTGTCACTATCAGGGGTGCAGACATCCCCAAAAAAATGAGCAGATAATACTTATTTGCAAATTAATAATTTTTTAGTTAACATTGGGTGGGGTGCTCTAACACACACATTCCTACATATTAGCAACGCTCTATCCTGGCCTATTAGCATGGTTATATTTTCTTAGGGCTCTCAATAAAACTCTATGAAATTTGTGCTTAAACTAGAACCAGGGGCGGACTGACAACTCATGGGGCCCCTGGGCAATAGAAGATTATGGGGCCCCTCTGGCTTACAGATGACCACCACGCCAGGAGGTAGTGCAGAGGCGGGCAGCTAAAATCTTGGGATATTCACATTAAAAGCATGTCATTTTCGGACATATCAGGGACAGATCTAAAAAAAACACAGATTTTTACATACTGTCCCTGGTTTTACTGAGCCTGGCAACCCGGATGGGGCCCCCTAGTGGCATGGGGCCCTTGGGCAGTGCCCGAGTGACTCAATGGTCAGTCCGCCCCTGACAAGAACTATAATCAACAAGTTTTATTTTCTTTCATTTTGGATAGAGTGAGGGAGGGTTATAGGCCCTGTCAGTTTATTTTGTATTATCTGTGTCCAATTGGGGAGATTTGCCTTCACTTCCTGCCCCATAGCCAAACAGGAAGTGAGAGAAAAACTATGCAAATTAACCACTTCCCGCCCAGCCTATGGCCGATTTACGTCCGGGAAGTGGTTACACAATCCTGACAGGACGTCCTGCAGGATTTCATGCCGCACGCGCCTGTGGGGGCACGCAGCGCGGCGATCGGTGATGCGGGGTGTCAGTCTGACACCCTGCATCTCCGATCTCGGTAAAGAGTCTCTCACGGAGACGGAGACTCTTTACCACGTGATCAGCCGTGTCCAATCACGGCTGATCACGATGTAAACAGGAAGAGCCATCGATGGCTCTTCCTCACTCGCGTCTTACAGACGCGAGTATAGGAGAGCCGATCGGCGGCTCTCCTGACAGGGGGCGTTCGCGCTGATTGTTTATCAGCGCAGCCCCCCCTCGGATCACCACACTGGACCACCAGGGATGCCCACCCTGGACCACCAGGGTGTGCAAAAACAAAAAAAATATAGAACAAAAAAACAAAAAGCATTAAAAAATAAGAAAAAAGATGCCAATCAGTGCCCACAAATGGGCACTGACTGGGAAAATCAGTGCCACCCCACAGTGCCCATCCATGCACAGTGCCCACCTATCAGTGCCCACCTGTGCCACCCATAAGTATCCATCAGTGCCACCCATAAGTGCCGCCCATAAGTATCCATCAGTGCCACCCATAAGTGCCGCCCATCTGTGCCGCCCATGAGTGCCCATCAGTGCCGCCTATGAGTGCCCATCAGTGCCGCATAGCAGCGCCGCCAATCAATGCCACCTCATCTGTGCCGTCAGTACTACCTCATCGATGTCCATCAGTGCCATCTCATCGGTGCCCATCAGTGCCGCCATATCAGTGCCCGTAATTGAAAGAGAAAAACTTATTTACAAAAAAATTAACCTAAAAAAAGAAAAAGTTTTTTTTGTTTCAAAATTTGCAGTCTTTTTTTAGTTGTTGCGCAAAAAAAAAAACGCAGAGGTGATCAAATAACAACAAAATAAAGCTCTATTTGTGGGGAAAAAAGGACGCCAATTTTGTTTGGGTACAGTGTTGTATGACCGCGCAATTGCCATTCAAAGTGCGACAGTGTTGAAAGCTGAAAATTGGCTTGGGCGGGAAGGTGCGTAAGTGCCTGGTATGGAAGTGGTTAAGGGAATCCAGTGCCCCCCCAGAACTAGTGTGTGGGTCCCCTGAAAATTACTGGGCGGGGTTATACAAAAACAGGGTGTGACCTTGACAGGAAGGGGTGGGTCATTTTTCTATTAGGAGGTGCAGATATGTAGTCAGGCCTAGGGCAGAACCAAACCTTAATATACTACTGCATATTAGGGCTTATTTAGACCGGAACCGATTTACAGCGTGTTTTTATATTGTGGGAGGAAACCCACGCAGGCACAGGGAGAACATGCAAACTCCATGCAGATGCTGTCACGGGCGGGATTCGAACCAACGACTCTTTTGCTGCTAGGTCAAAGTGCTATACACTACACCACTGTGGTGAACGAACATGATTGCAGCTGAAAGCATGAGATCTTTTTTTTTTTTTTTCAATACCATGCTTTCCAGCCTTATTGACCCCGCCTCTCTCCATAAAGAGGACCTGTCACACACTAGTCCTATTACAAGGGATGTTTACATTCCTTGTAATAGGAAGAAAACTGATCATTTTTTTTTTTTTTTATTTCAGTGTAAAACATTATAAAACGAAATAAAAATAAATAAGAAAACCCCCAAAAAAATTTTTAAAGCGCCCCGTCGCGACGAGCTCGCGCACAGAAGCAAACGCATACGCGAGTAGCGCCCGCATATGAAAACAATATTCAAACCACACAAGTGAGGTATCGCCGCGATCGTTAGAGTGAGAGCAATAATTCTAGCCCTAGACCTACTCTGCAACTCAAAAAATGCAACCTGTAGAATTTTTTAAACGTCGCCTATCGAGTTTTTTAAAGGGTAAAAGTTTGACGCCATGCCACGAGCGGGCGCAATTTTTAAGCGTGACATGTTGGGTATCATTTTACTCGGCGTAACATTATCTTTCACAATATCGAAAAAAATTGGGCAAAATGTATTGTTGTCTTATTTTTTAATTCAAAAAAGTGATTTTTATCCAAAAAAAGTGCGCTTGTAAGACCGCTGCGCAAATACGGTGTGACAAAAAGTATTGCAATGACTGCCATTTTATTCCCTAGGATGTCTGTTAAAAAAATATATATAATGTTTGGGGGTTCTGATTAATTTTCTAGCCAAAAAATTGTGATTTTCACATGAAGGAGAGAAGTGCCAGAATTAACCCGGTGGGCAAGTGGTTAAAGTACTCATGGCTATAAAGAATAGAGTCATTGCTCATTAAAAAAAAAAAAAAAAAAAGGGGGTCCCTCCAAATTAAATTACCAGGCCCTTCAGGTCTGGAATGGATATTAAGGGGAACCCCGCCGTAAAAACCCAAAAACAAAAAGACGTGCGGTTCCCGGCAAATATCCATTCCAGACCCTTCAGGTCTGGTGTGGATTTTAAGGGGAACTCCACCCCAAATTGAAAAAAAAAAATGGCGTGGAGTCCCCCTAAAAATCCACACCAGACCCTTATCCGAGCACGTTGACCTGGCCGGCCGCAGAAAAGAGGGGGGGACAGAGTGCGGCCCCCCCCCCTCTCCTGAACCGCACCAGGCCACATGCCCTCAACATGGGGAGGATGTCCCCATGTTGATGGGGACAAGGGTCTCATCCCCACAACCCTTGCCCGGTGGTTGTGGGGGTATGCGGGCGGGGGGCTTATCAGAATCTGGAAGACCCCTTTAACAAAGGGGACCCCCAGATCCTGACCCCCCCCCTGTGTGAAATGGTAATGGGGTACATTGTACCTCTACCATTTCACCCCAAAAAAATGTCAAAGTGTTAAAAATGACAGTAGCCGGTTTTTGACAAATCTTTTAATAAAATCTTCTTTTCTTCTTCCCTTCGAGTTTCTTCCGCTGCTTCTTTCTTCTCGTCAACATCTTGCCCGACGTGTTCTTCTATCTTCTCCGTCCGTCCTTCCGCCTTCTGGTCCCGCATCTTGCCCGTTGTCTTCTCCGTCCGCCTCCTCGTCCGCATCTTGGGTCTTCTGCGGTCTTCTTCTCGGTCCGCCGCCTTCTCGTCCCCTGCGTTTGAATTTGATTTGGCCGCCGTTTTCCCGCTCCTGGGACCCGCCCCCCTCTGACGCCACAAGTAAACTCCTTAGAAGGTCATGTGCGTCAGAGGGGGGCGGGGTCGCAGAGCGTCACACAGCGGGGGAATTCAATTTCAATCGCGCCGCCCGGAGAAGAAGTTCCCGCCGTGTACACTCATGTGACCCCGCCCCCCTCTGACGCACATGACCTTCTAAGGAGTTTACTTGTGGCGTCAGAGGGGGGCGGGGTCACATGAGTGTGACACGGCGGGAACTTCTTCTCCGGGCGGCGCGATTGAAATTGAATTCCCCCGCTGTGTGACGCTCTGCGACCCCGCCCCCCTCTGACGCACATGACCTTCTAAGGAGTTTACTTGTGGCGTCAGAGGGGGGCGGGTCCCAGGAGCGGGAAAACGGCGGCCAAATCAAATTCAAACGCAGGGGACGAGAAGGCGGCGGACCGAGAAGAAGACCGCAGAAGACCCAAGATGCGGACGAGGAGGCGGACGGAGAAGACAACGGGCAAGATGCGGGACCAGAAGGCGGAAGGACGGACGGAGAAGATAGAAGAACACGTCGGGCAAGATGTTGACGAGAAGAAAGAAGCAGCGGAAGAAACTCGAAGGGAAGAAGAAAAGAAGATTTTATTAAAAGATTTGTCAAAAACCGGCTACTGTCATTTTTAACACTTTGACATTTTTTTGGGGTGAAATGGTAGAGGTACAATGTACCCCATTACCATTTCACACAGGGGGGGGGTCAGGATCTGGGGGTCCCCTTTGTTAAAGGGGTCTTCCAGATTCTGATAAACCTCCCGCCCGCATACCCCCACAACCACCGGGCAAGGGTTGTGGGGATGAGACCCTTGTCCCCATCAACATGGGGACATCCTCCCCATGTTGAGGGCATGTGGCCTGGTGCGGTTCAGGAGAGGGGGGGGGCCGCACTCTGTCCCCCCCTCTTTTCTGCGGCCGGCCAGGTCAACGTGCTCGGATAAGGGTCTGGTGTGGATTTTTAGGGGGACTCCACGCCATTTTTTTTTTCAATTTGGGGTGGAGTTCCCCTTAAAATCCACACCAGACCTGAAGGGTCTGGAATGGATATTTGCCGGGAACCGCACGTCTTTTTTTTTTTTGGTTTTTACGGCGGGGTTCCCCTTAATATCCATTCCAGACCTGAAGGGCCTGGTAATTTAATTTGGGGGAACCCCTACACATTTTTTTGTTTGTTTTATGAATGAATCCCTTTAGAATTGTCAGAGCCGACAATTCATTATAGCCGCGTGTGAATTTTTAAATGACTTTTTTCCTTCTGAATGTCACTTTGTGCAGGGGGAGTTCTAAGTGCGGGAAAAATGCGCTATTTCACATGCTGACATTACACCCCCCCTAGGTACGAAATTTAAAGGAATATTTCACTTTTATTGTTTCACTTTAAGAATTATTAATTTCACTGCTCCCGAAAAAACGGCCGTTTTAAAAAATAAAAAAAGCATTGATACATGTTCCCTGGGGCAGGACTGAGGTCCCCAAACACTTTTTATGACAAAACTTGCAGATTAGCCTTTAAAATGAACACTTTTGATTTCTCCCATAGACTTCTATAGGGAGTTCGGCGCGGCTTTACATATTAGTTTCAATGCGCCGGCTGCTACGCTGGTTCATGCGCCGAATTAAGCCTCCACCCGGAGTACTAATTAATGCATGAACCAGCGCAGCGCACATAGCTTAGTAAATCAGGCCCCTTGACTTACTGTGAAAACATAATTGCCTTTTTAAAACCTGCACTTATGTATTATAATAATAACAGGTTTCCCTTTTTGTCATTTTTAGAGCTTTAAATAAAAGTAATGTCATTTTAATTTCATTGGCTATATTCTATAACAAAAATTCCCTAATCACCTATCTCTTTCCCAGTAATTGTATTGTCTCTATTACCTCTGCCTTCAACATGTCTGCTTCATTATTTCAATTTCTGCTGATTTTAACTCATTTTAACTCATTTAAACATTTTCTTAACTGCATCCTTCACCTCTTCTATGTCTAGAGGTTCTTTTTCAAGTGGTTGTATTTGTGAATTTCTGCTGTGCTAAGTCTGCACTATTCAAGATTGTCTGGAAATTCTCCGCCAATCTTCTCAGCTTTGCTAGCTAAGTTTCCCCCTTTATCCTTCACAGCGCCATCACTGAAACCTCTTTTCAATGTCTTGATTATTCTGTACAATGCATACTGCCTACTACAGAAAATTTGAAGTGGAAAAGCAAATAAATAAGGGACTCGCTTAAAAACTGGAGGAAAGAAAAGTGAAGGTTTTGCTTGTAGGTTGCATCTTTCTAATGCAAGGTAGAAAATCAGAAGATAAAAGTAACTATAATTTAAAGCGGGAGTTCACCCGAATTTTTTTTTTTAACATTAGATTGATGCTCATTTTGTCAAGGGGAATCGGGTAGTTTTTTTAAAATCGAAGCAGTACTTACCGTTTTAGAGAGCGATCTTCTCCGCCGCTTCCGGGTATGGTCTTCGGGACTGGGCGTTCCTATTTGATTGACAGGCTTCCGACAGGCTTCCGACGGTCGCATACATCGCCTCACGAGTAGCCTAAAGAAGCCGAACGTCGGTGCGGCTCTATACGGCGCCTGCGCACCGACGTTCGGCTACTTTCGGAAAATTGTGACGCGATGTATGCGACCGTCAGAAGCCTGTCAATCAAATAGGAACGCCCAGTCCCGTAGCCCATACCCGGAAGCGGTGGAGAAGATCGCTCTCTAAAACAGTAAATACTGCTTCGATTTTAAAAAAACTACCCGATTCCCCTAGACAAAATGAGCATCAATCTAATGTTAAAAATTAACTTTTCGGGTGAACCTCCACTTTAAGTTTATATGAGAAACTCGGTTAATTTTGTTTCCTTCAGTTTTTTTACATGACCCTCAAACATAATTTAAAATGTGTATCTCTAGGCAAAACCATTTTTTTTAGGTTTGAATAAAGGTAGGCCTTCTGTTGTCTGTGTCTCAATGTGGAGACTCATCCTTCTATTTGCCCTAGTGACCATTGTCTCCGTGAATGAATGTGAGGGAAAATGATAACTTTTAGGCCTCATGCACACGTTTTTTTTGACGTTTTTACAGCAGCTGTTTTTGGCTGTAGACGTTTTTTTCTACAGTCATTAAACTTGACATCATGTTATCCTATGTATTCATGTACACATAGGCTGTTATCAGCAGTTTTGGGCAGTGGCGTTTTTGCACTAAAAAAATCCCAAAACGAGTGGGTTCTGAGAGACGCTTTTGAGCTAAAAAAATGCTCTAACGCTGATAAACGTCGATAAACACTCAAGAACTTTTGATCAATTGAAAAAGAAAAAATATATTTATTTTTCTTAAAAAAAACGCTAATGTGGAAAAACGCAAAAAAGCTAATAAACGCTCAAAAACGCTATTGCACAAACATTTTTGAGCTAAAAAAATGCTCTAATGCTGATAAACGTCGATAAACACTCAAGAACTTCGCTCACCAGCGTTTAACGTTTTTGATCAATTGAAAAAGAAAAAATATATTTATTTTTCTTAAAAAAACGCTAACGTGGAAAAACGCGAAAAAGCTAATAAACGCTAAAAAACGCTATTGCACAAACATCGAAAAAAGTTGAAGAATTCACTGCAAAGCTACTGGTGTTTTTATAACGTTTTTTTAACGTCCAGTGTGCATGAGGCCTCAGAGTTATCCCCCGAATAAGAGGTAGGGGGAAATCTTGTAATGTGAACACCAATTCCAGAAACAACTGTCAAAAGGGATTTGGGAGATTTCCTCTCATTTCTTATTGTGTCTCTTGGGCAGAAAGTGAAGGGAAAATTCCCCAATGATACACAGCAGAAAAAAAAGAAAATAAAGAAAAGGCTATATGTACACTTTAATTTTGACCCTTTTCCCCATACACAATAAACTGGGATATTCAATATTTTGTAAATTTTTGGTGATTTGCTCTCCCACTGGAAAATAATCCTTTTTTCTTTACCAAAATACTGATGTTATAGGAGACACATTTTCCTTCTTAAAGTACATGTAGACGTTGTGTGAAGTCTGAAAAAAGAGATGATTCTTTTCTGCAGACAGACTTGATTGCAGTATACAATTACCTGCTGTATTTGAAGTTACTGGCCTGGCCTTGGCTTCTGATTTAGTTTCACACAGAAAGTCATCTATAGATGGGCTGAGAAGAGGCCTGCTTTCCTGTTGCTCATTCACAAGCTGCAAATTGAAAAGAGAAACATAATGAAAAAAGCCATCAGAGTAATCAGTTTAAAAAAATACATGGTGATCAAGCTTGACTGGAGAAAAAGCAAGTCTTTTTTTCTGCATATGCTTGAGACTTTGGTATTATTTAACCATAACATCCACTGGGGTTAATTTACTAAAGACAAATAGACTGTGCACTTTTCCAGTGCAGTTGTACTCTGCAAGTGCAGTTGCTCTAGAGCTTAGTAAAAGAAGGGAAGCTCTGCTGATCTCCATTATCCAATCATGTGCAAGCAACAATGCTGTTTTTTTTCTTTGCATGTGATTGGGTATTCTTTGCAAAGTAAACCTTTATCTCATTTACTATGTGATTGTATTCTGACAGCCAGAGCCTGTGTCAGAATACAATATCCTGGCTGGGGGTTTTTTCTTCACCCACCCTTTGTGTGGACGGATCCCATTGGCTGAATGAAAAAATGAACTGTCTACGGCCAGCTTTAATTTCAGGAACTAACACTTTCACTTGAAGGTAAGACCAATTAATCAGACAATACATTTGTTTTCAGGGCCAAGCTAACTTAAGGATTAAAGGTCAAGGCAGGGGTCGACAATCCCCGGGCGCCAGGTCGCAATTGCGGCAAGAAATTGTGACCTGGCGCCCACGGTGGCCGGTAATTGAGGCTGCGGCTTTGCGGCCTCAATTACTGGTCGCCGCAGGCCCACCGTGATCGCGCGGCGGGGGAGGTGGGGGCGCATGGAAGCACAGGATTCTGGACCCGCGACGGCTGGTAATTGAGGCCGCAGCTTTGCGGCCTTGTGAAGTCCCTCTGTGTCCTTCTGTGAGCTGGCACCATCTGGTGGTGGCCGTTGGCATTACAAATTAAACAGCAATTCTAAAAGTGTAATTTTTCACTATTTTCACTGCCATCTCCTTCCCTCTAATTAGAACCCCCAAACATTATATAAATTTTGTATTATAACACCCTAGAGAATAAAATGGCGATCATTGCAATACTTTCTGTCACGCCGTATTTGCGCAGCGTTCTTACAGGCGCACTTTTTTGGGAAAAAATACACTTTTTTTTATTAATAAATAAGACAACGGTAAAGTTATCTAAATTTTTTGTTTATATTGTGAAAGATAATGTTACGCCGAGTAAATTGATACCCAACATGTCACGCTTCAAAATTGCGTCCGCTCGTGGAATGCCGACATACTTTTACCCTTTAAAATCTCCATAGGCGACGTTTAAAAAAATCCACAGTTTGCATGTTTTGAGTTACAGAGGAGGTCTAGAGCTAGAATTATTGCTCTCGCTCTAATGATCGCGGCGATACCTCACGTGTGGTTTGAATACCGTTTACATATGCGGGCGCTACTCACGTATGCGTTTGCTTCTGCGCGCAAGCTCGTAGGGACAGGGCGCGTTTTCTGGCTCCTAACTTTTTTAGCTGGCTCCTAGATTCCAAGCAAATTTGTCAAACCCTGGGTCAAGGTATAGTGAGACTTATTGTCAGTGGTTTGGGGGTTAAATTTAAGATTGGATTAACAGTAAGGCCCCGTACACACGATAGAATCCATCCGCAGATAAATCCCAGCAAATGGGTTTCAGCGGATAGATCCTATGGTGTGTACACGCCAGCGGATCTGTTTCCGTGGATATATCTCCCCTGGGATAGATTCCAGCAGATCGAATATTTGCTGACATGCAGAACATATCCATCTGCTGGAGTCCATCCCAACGGATGGATCCGCTGGTCTGTACAGACTCACTGGATCCATCCGTCCGAAGGGATCCCCCGCATGCGTCGTAATGATTCGACGCATGCGTGGAATTCCTTATATGACAGCGTCGCGCACGTTGCCGCGTCATAATCGCGGCGACGGCGCGACACATCATCGCCAGAGGATTTTGGCGCGGATTTCAATGCGATGGTGTGTACACTCCATCGCATGAAAATCTGCCGAAATCCTCGAGAGGATTTATCCGTGGAAACGGTCCGCTGGACCGTATTCGCGGATAAATTCTATGGTGTGTATGGGGCCTAAGTATTATTATTTAACAGTTAAAGATTTTAGCGTTAAGTTAGAAGTGGGCAGTGATATTAGTGCTATGGTAGGTGCTGTGGGTTAATTATAGGGCTTAGTTTACAGGGTAAATTATAATGTTGTAGGGAAGGTGGAGTGTTATTTTTAAAGAGTAGTTTACATGTAAAGGCTAGGGGGATGTAGAGTCTAAGGTTTAAGGTCCCAATGAATGTTGAGTATGTGATGTTACAAACAAACCTTGCAGGTTGCATAGGCCAAACCAGCCTGGAGATGGAAATGTGTCTCTCTTAATTTGTTGTAATGGTACGGCAGTCTACAATTACAGTACTGAAAAAAATTACAATCAAATACATTTTACATTTTAAATTGCATATTTATTAAAAGAGTGTGCCAAGAAAAAGTATTAATATGTAAAAATGATTTATAAAGTAAAAATATTCATATACAGGTGTATTTAAAAAAAAATTGAATATCATCAAAAACTTAATTTATTTCAGTAATAAAATTCAAAAAGTGAAACTTATATATGATAAAGATTCATTACATACAGAGTGATATATTTCAAGCATTTCTTACTTTTAATTTTGATGATTATGGCTTACAGCTAGTGAAAATCCAAAATTCAGTATCTCAGAAAATGTAAATATTACATAAGACCAAAAAAAGAAAAAGATTTTTAATACTGAAATGTTGGCTTAGAGAAAAGTATGTCCATGTACAGTATAGTATGCACTTAATACTTGGTCAGGGCTTCTTTTGCATAAATTACTGCATCAATGTGGAGTGGCATGGAGGCGATCAGCTTGTGGAACTGCTGAGGTGTCATGGAAACCCATGTTGCTTGGATAGTAGCCTTCAGCTCATCTGCATTGTTGGTTCTGGTGTCTCTCATCTTTATCTTGACAATACTCCACAGATTCTCTACGGGGGATTAGGTCAGGCAAGTTTGTTTGCCAATTAAGCACAATAATCTCATGATCATTAAACCTGGTATTGATACTTTTGGCAGTGTGGGTAGATGCCAAGTCCCGTGAAAAAATGTATACAGCATCTTCATGCAGCTGGTCAGCAGAGGGAAGCATGAACTGCTCTAGAATTTCCTGGTAGAGGGCTGCACTGACTTTGGACTTAATAAAACACAGTAGACCAACACCAGCAGATGACATGGCTCCCCAAATCATCACTGACCGTAGAAACTTCACACTGGACCTCGTGCAAAACTTAGATTCTGTGCCTCACCACTCTTTCTCCAGACTCTGGGACCTTGATTTCCAAATGAAATGCAAAATTTACTTTCATTCAAAAAGGAGACTGTGGGCCACTGGGCAAAAGTCTCGTCCTTTTTCTCCTTAGCCCAGGTTAGACACTTCTGACATTGTCTCTGGTTCAGGAGTGGCTTGACACAAGGAATGCGACAGTTATAGCCCATGTTCTGGATACGTCCGTGTGTGGTGGCTCTTGAAGCATTAACACCAGCCGTTGTCCACTCCTTGTGAATCTTCCTTAAATTCTTGAATGGCCTTTGCTTCACAATCCTCTCAAGGCTGCGGTTCTCTCTGTTGCTTGTGCACCTTTTACCACACTTTTTCCTTCAGCTCAACTTTCCATTAATATGCTTGGATACAGCACTCTGTGAACAGCCAGCTTCTTTAGAATTTACCTTTTGTGACTTACCCTCATTGTGGAGGGTGTTAATGACTTCTTCTAGACAAGTTTCAAGTCAGCAGTCTTCCCCATGATTGTGTAACCTACTGAACCAGAGAGACCATTTGAAGGCTCAGCAAACCTTTACAGGTGTTTTGAGTTAAATACCTGATTAGAGTGTGACACCACTAGTCTTCATTATTATACTTTTTCACAATATTCAAACTTTCTGAAATACTGAATTTTGAGTTTTCACTACCTGTAAGCCAATAATCATCAAAATGAAAATAAATACATGCTTGACATATATCACTCTGTGTGTAATGAATCAATATCATATATGAGTTTCACTTTTTGAATTGAATTACTGAAATAAATTAACTTTTTGATGATATTCACATTTTTTGAGATGCACCTGTAATTGTTATTAGTTTAATCACGCCATACTTATAAAAAAACAAATCTTGTGTAAGGGAAACCTAGTGCTGTTGTCTGATGCAACACACTGTGCTCTAGTTTTCGTTTTCTAGCATACTTAATAAGGATGGTTCTCGGAATATTATTCCCAACAAATGTTTTTTCCTGTGTACTTTCTCATTAAATACATTAGTTCCATTGTGTCACTATTTACTACTTGATATTAATTTCTCACTGCCTACATTAGTAGGACCATAATATTTCAGAAGTAAACCTACAAACACTATTATACTAGGTGCTTCTCATGAGTAATTTGTGATACAAGTCAACCAACATGATACTTATTATTTTTTTTAGAACCATTTGTACTAAAATAACAGTAGTATTGCATGGTGATTTGTCACTGCTCCCGAATTCAGAGAAAAGGTGCCACTTCATGTAGGCTGTGAATGCTTGTACTATGTGGGATGGAATAATAAAAAAATTGTAGCGGGTTTAGCTATCAGCTTTATCAATCAGCACCAGGACAGACATTGTCCTGTGGCTTAGTGGATTGACAGCCATGCCTCTATTGCTAAAACCCTCCTAGTGTAGGCTGCAGTATCTGTAAGGTGGAGCACGTGAGACACAAATGAAGGAGCATTTGGCTCAGTCTGGGAAGATTAGGGAAGGCTTTTGCATCACATCGTGCCTGCATTTTGGTGCCTGTGCCTTTATAAGAGAGCCTGTACTGTAGTTAACTGATTTAAACGGTTACTGGGGGTTTGCAGTTTCCTTATCTTTTAACCTTTGCCTATGTTTCTGTTTAAGCTAGTGTCTGAGGTTTCCTGTTTCAGGGTGGCTCATTTCTCTTGCAGCATCCTATGGAGCCACCCTTCAGGTACTAGAGCTGTGTCTCCCTACATTGTGTGCATCTATAAAAACACACAGCCCCATAGCTTAGAATGGCAAGGCACTGCCCTGCTCCTCCCTTCTCCAAGCTGACAAACTGACTCTAGACCAGTGATGGCGAACCTTGGCACCCCAGATGTTTTGGAAATACATTTCCCATGATGCTCATGCACTCTGCAGTGTAGTGGAGCATCATGGGAAATGTAGTTCCAAAACATCTGGGGTGCCGAGGTTCACTATCACTGCTCTAGACTATGCTGTCCACTATTAACTCTTTCCTGTAGAGAACGCAAGATCAGGGAAGCAGCATTGAGAGAGCAGGAGCCAGCAGCACTAAAAGTTGTAAACCGCAAGTGCTAGAGTAAGAAATTTAACAAATACTTTTCTGGTTTTTTTTTTTTTTTATTGTGCTCAATGTGTTATGCTAAAAAAGTACTACTTTAAGGAAACTGTATACAATGATTAATAATGCATAATATATATTATTGCTTTACATACAGTTTAATGATTGATGATTTACAAGATTCAAATAAAAAAATGACCATACGTGTCCTTATTAGAGGTTTTATTTTAAAACTGATGCTACTTTCTAAACAAGACATCCAGGTTGTATCAAAACAACAATTTACCTCATCAAGAAATATGCCAGGGTGGATGGGTAATGGGGGTCGCAGGGATAGCTAACAGTTGGTCATTAGAAGAAACACTGTAGAGATGGCAAGATATAGGGGGTTATTTACTAAGGGCAAATTCACTTTGCACTACAAGTGTAAACTACAAGTGCAAAGTGCACTTGAAATTGCACTGAAAGTGCCCTTAGAAGTGCAGTCGCTGTAAATCTGAGGGGTAGATCTGAAATGAGGGGAAGCTCTGCTGATTTTATTATCCAATTATGTGCAAGCTAAAATGCTGTTTTTTATTTTCCTTGCATGTCCCCCTCGGATCTACAGCGACTGCACTTCCAAGTACACTTTCAGTGCAATTTCAAGTGCACTTTGCACTTGTAGTGTAAAGTGGATTTGCCTTTCGTAAATAACCCCCATAGCGTTATTTCTCTCTAGCAATGTCAAAGAAATCCACTTCAAATCAATATGCATCATAATAGAGAAGAGAGGGCATGTAAAACAAGGGTATCACTGACATAGGAAACAAGAAAAGCTTCAAAACGCAAAACTGATTGAAATGCTGGTTCGTGAGACAGCTGCTACCCTAGCCAGCAGGAAAACAGTTAACCTGTTTCCCACACTTTCGACTAAGCTCTGCCTCTCTCCCCACACTGATAATAAAAGGGGGGGGGTGGCTCTGCCGAGTCAGACAGCCTGCATGGGTGAAAAGACACAAACAAGACATGGCATGTAATCTTGAGCCACATCACAGAGCTGCTGCTACTGCAGCTGCCAGAGAAAGCCTTTCCTGATTCTAGGAACCTTCCAAATGTAGGTAAATTGCCTGTAGAACCTGTAGTCCTCGCTGAAGAAAATCAGCTGTGGAGATCTTCCACTGTGCACTCTGCTGTGTATGAACTCTTGCCTGTGCAGGTATGCTGGGGCAGTCAAAAGCCTGAGTTTTTTGGGGAAATGACTATGTACCCTGAAATTGGTATGCTGAGAGTTTCTAATAAAGCTTTTGAAATTTTGTCCTAGCCTCGTCTGAAGTTACTTAAGGGGGTGCATGTTGGTAATAACTTATGTGGAAGAAGTCTGCTAAGCACACACGCAGTAAAGTTGTGACATGCTGTTGCTAGGAGCAACAAGTACAAGAGAAGGATGATATGATAGCCAGACAGCGGGAGAGCAGTACTAGCAGGGGTGACGGGTCTTATGCATAGAAAAGGTGGTGGTCAGTGCCCCAGAAAATAAGCCCAGACCCACGTGGCAGAGACCCTAGGGACCTAGCCGTATGGTACATTAGAGAAAATAGTTAATTATGCACAGGCTGGTGCCTGGCAGGATCTTGTTCTGTCACTGGGAGATTTGTGTCAGAGTCAAGCTGAACTGGTAGAACAGGAAACTGCTGTGTGGTGTCTTAAATTGTCGCATCCTGAGCAGGTGTATGTATCGTGGGACTGGAAGACACCTATATGACATTGTGTATGGGGTGTACGGCTATCTTCTAAGTCAGGGTGTTGCCATAATGTTGATGCCACATGAACATGGCCCCGCCTGGTCTCAGGCATTAGCAAGTGCATACAGATGCAAACAGATGAACGAGTAAGGTGAGATAGAGCAAAAGGCTCCGTGTGTCCTGCACGAGTCGGCCCCGCTCACAAACTGCTGCAAAGCTTACTTGTATAAAGGAGCAAAACCACTTTTGTTAGCTCCACTGCCAATACTGATCAAGAAGGGGTCATACCATGTGGTCTGTAAAGTAAATGGGTGAGCAGACTTGCAGATTGTGAGATCAGAAATCTACAGCTAGCATTTAATCATTTGTAAAAGACCGAACTGGTTGACTGTGAATATGTGTGTTTACGAAAACAAATTAAACCCTCAGCCGTTTGACTAACTTCCCATAAGTAAACTTTAAAGTGTGCGTAAACCCTAACAATGAACTTTTCTTATTCCCTTTGATCTGTTAAATATACTACTGAAAGCTTTTGATTTTATCTGTTTAAAAGAAAATCTACTGATCTTGAAATCTTGTGAGTTGATATTTTTGGTTTTGCCCTCTGCCTGTGCTGCACTCTTATCAGTTACATTGTTGTCGGATATCTCTGTGGGCTGCAGAACACCTCCCTCTTTGTAAGAGATAAGAGGGGTTCTGTGGTTATGTTCTAGGGCAGTGGTCTCCAAACTGCGGCCCTGGGGCAGAATGCGGCCCTTTGCTTGCCTTTATCTGGGTCTTCGGGATTATTCCCCCCACTGTCGCTGTCATAGTTTTTGCTACTGACACCAACAATAGGGTACTATTCCTTCCACTAACGCCAATGATGGCACACTATTCCTTCAATTGACACCAATTATGGGGCACTAATCCTCCCATTGACACCAATGATGGGGTAGTATTCCTCCCATTAACACCAATGATGGGGCATTATTCCTCCCACTGATACCAATCATGTTTACTCCCACTAATGCCAGCACATTTTATTCCCCTAAAGTTTGAAGGACAGTAAACTGGCCCTTTGTTTTGGAAGTTTGGAGACCCATGTTCTAGGGTGACAGTGACATTAGCCTGATCACTATTGTGCCTTGGCTAATAAAATGGCAACAGCCCCCCCCCCCCTTCCGGCTCCATCCCCTGTCCCCTCTTCACGAAATTGAACAGTAAATCTGGCCATACACAGATAAAATTGTCGTTGGCTCCTGATCAACTGGCTGAAATTCGCTCCAAGGGTGAGCCTGTCAGCTCCCTCCCAGTCAGCATGCTTCAATTGAAAAATCAATCAGTACAGCTGCTGTTTGGGTATTTTGACAGCCGGTGGCAGCAGGAGATTTGTCAATCTGCTGTTTCGCATAGATAGAGGAACCTTTAAAATATTATAGTACAGCCTACAGGCTGAACAAGAAATATCTCTCCTCTGCAGCCACTGTCACATTTGAAATCGGTGTGACCACAAGGTCACCTCATTCATTCACAGGGACCTGTAAATGAATAAACTACAGGTCCTGTTTTCCACCGCGGCAGACTTGTAGTTCTCAGTGGGCTGTAAGTGCACCAATCAGTGCACTTATAGTCCACTGACACTTCCTGCAGCTTTTTCACTTTAAGCCTGTACGGCAGTATGTGAATAAATCTGGAAGATGTATCTGCAGGAGCCTGACATTGCACCCACAATCCACTGATCGCGCGTAAAATGCTTTGCAATCTTTAAAAAATTATAAATGCACATTTTTTTTGCTGCAAAATGTGTGTATTTATTATTTTTCCCTAAGGGCCTTTCCCACGGACGGATCCCGTGAGGATCTGTACCGTTAACACTCTCAGTTGATCCCAGCTGAGCCGTCAAATGACAGGGCGGTCCTTGCACACTGTGCAGGGACCGCCCTGTCAGATTGCCGCTCTCCCCTATGGGGGGATCGGATGAACACGGACCGTCTGTCCGTGTTCACCCAATACGCTCTGCAGACGGATGAAAAAATAGGATTTTCCTCCGTCTGCAGAATCGGAGCATAGCAGGGACCGATGAGAACAGGTGTCAGCGGATGTTCATCCGCTGACACCCGCTATCCCATAGGGATTAATGTCTGTATTTCTTCCAAAAACAGATGGATGAAATACGGACATAGGGCCAGATTCAGAAAACACTTACGCTGGCGTATCTACAAATACGCAGCGTAAGTGTAGAGATGCGCCTTATTTACAATACTAGATACGCCTGAAATATGGCTTCTTCCGACCGACGTAAGTCTTAGGCCCCATACACACGGGAGTATTTATCCGCGGATACGGTCCGCTGGCGTGTACACACCATAGGATCTATCCGCTGAAACCCATTTGCTGGGATTTATCTGCGGATGGATTCTATGGTGTGTATGGGGCCTAAGTACGCCGTTGTATCTTGGGTGCATATTTACGCTGGCCGCAAGGGGCGCTTCCGTCGATTTACGCGTCAAATATACAAATGACCTAGATACGCCGATTCACGAACGTACTTGCGCCCGTCGTATTAAGCTACGCCGTTTACGTAAGGCTTACGTCCGGCGTAAGTTTACCCCTCATAAAGCAGGGGTAAGTCATGTTATGGTATGGACGTCGGAACAGCCGTCAATTTTTACGTCGTTTACGTAAGTCGTACGTTAATGGGGCTGGCCGTAGGTTACGTTCACGTCACAGGCATTGAGCCGGCGTATGTTAGGGAGTAAATTTGACGTGATACTGAGCATGCGCGTGCATGCGCCGTTCGTTCTGCGCTTCATTTGCATGGGGTCACGATTCATTTAAATACATCACGCCCACCTTCCACCTACTTTGAATTAGGCGGGCTTACGCCGGCCTATTTACGTTAAGCTGGCGCAATGTTGTCGGCAAGTGCTTTGTGAATAGTGATCTTCCCTCTCTATGTTACGTCGGCGTAGCGCACTAAAGATACGCCGATGTACCTGAATCTGGCCCATACTGTCCGCATGTGTGAAAGGGCCCTAAAGGTGAATTTAGCCTTAATTTATAATAATAATAATTCTTATTATTAGGAACTAATTTTATAGCAACAACAGTTTGCAGATTGCTTTATTAAAAAAGGCAGACAGTACCTTTAATTTGATTCAAGACAAAAGGCTTGTTTATGAGAGCTTGCAATGTAAATCCTAAATCTAATCTCTGCTTAGTAAAAAAAAAAATTTTTTTTCACTGATTGTGAAATGTTGTACCGAAACACCTTTTAGAATTAAAATCACTGGCCCTGCACATTTGCTTTTTGTCTGTGCTAACATGAATGAACAGCATGATTTTTAAAAGACTCAGCTCTAAGCCCTTGGAGGAGAACGTCTGTGTGGGAGTAAAGGTCTAGTTCATTAAATGTTGTCACTTATCATGCAGTTTATGCTCACAGTAATCTCACCACAATTTAACAGTTTGCCATTCTTTTGGCAACATAAATTTATCCATAAATCTTTAGAAATGCCTAGGTGAAAATAGTCAATTACTTAGTTATCTACCTCGGAGTGATACCAAATACTGCATGACAATAAGTATCTATGCATGCAAACAATTAAAGTGGTATTAGCAAAAACCAAAAATGCATTATATTACCAGTCATTAGATTTGATGGCTGCATTAGTTTTCTTTTCTTTGCCTTTTCCCCCTCTGTTTTTACCTGGTGATCTGGCCAGTAACACACCTCCTGTATTAGTGAAACACAATTCTGGAGAAATGAGCATAGGAAGCACAGCAGCATTGTCAGTCTGGGGGGGGGGGGGGGGGGTGTTAAATGTATTAGCAAGTTTTTTTTACGCTAAGAAATTGGAACCAAATTCCTGATTAGGCTCTATAATCAGTTGCATCAAACTGTTTTTTTTTCTTTTGGGATAAAGGTTTTGCATGAATAAATGAAAGCTGATCATTTTACTCACCCCTGTCAATGTTAAGTGGTTTGTCTTATCCATGAAAACTGATACATTCTGCTGGAGAGATCAAACTTGTGAAAAACAACAGACCGTCCGTATTTATCGGTGTATAACACGCACAGGCGTATAACACGCACCCTAACTTTAAGAGGGAAGTTTCAGGAAAAAAACATTCCACACCCCCTGCGTATAACACGCAGGCACAGTTTACCCTCTATTTTCAGGGTAAAAAAAGTGAGTGTTATATGCCAATAAATACAGTACCTTCTGGCTAGATCACCAGATATAAATATAAGAAAGAAAGCCTAAAAAAGGGAAACTATACAGCTATCACATCTAAGTTGCAATATAATAAATGTTTGCTTTTGGGTTTATTACTGATTGAAATCTGCAGTACATAATATTTTCTATATATGAAGCACCTCATTTAATTGTTATAATAAATAACTATTTTTTTCCAGTTTTAATATTTTGTTTGCAAGCAGCAAAATGATTTACTGCTTTTATGTAGAGATGAGGTTCTGGTTTGCAGCTACCTATAGATATTCACACTCTTTGTGATTTTTTAATTTTTTTTTTTGCCTGGGAGATTTTTTTTTCAACTATAGTACACTACATGTCCTTTGAATTATAACCAGCAGACTTAAGGCCCATACACACAATCAGATTATCGGATGGGAATTGTGTGATGACAGGCTGTTGTCGGGAAATCTAACCGTTTGTATACTCCATCTGACAATTATTGTCGGATTTTCCACCAACAAATGTGGGATAGCATGCTTTAAAATTGTTTAACAAATAAGGGAGCTTTTGGATCAGCCATCCCCTCCCCACTATATAAGTGGGGGGCTTTTTTTACTTTAATTTTATTTTGTGATTGATTTGAGGTCAGTAGTTGTTTTCTTTTAAACAGTAAAAAAAAAAAAAATTATTGAAAACTTAAAAAAAAATAAAGTACTATTAAAAGTACCTTCAGCTATGGCCGTAGAATAAAAAACAACAACAATAACAACAACAAAAAAGCAGCACAACTATAGCTGAAAATAAAAGTATCACAGCTCAAGTATCATACATTCGGGCAATATAGTCAAAGAAGTATAGTCTATATGAACCTCATAGAAAGTACATTTTAGTGACAAAATCAGGAAATAAAAAAGTGCTAGCGTGTACCATCTTAACGGAAAAGTCTTTAGGGCACATAAAAATGAAGGGGTGGGGGTTGGGAATGGGAAAGTCAACTGGAATCCAACCATGCACACCATAAAATATTTGGCTGGGCAGTATATTTTCATTCATGTCAACTGGTTTAAGGGGAGTGCAGATCTAATAGTTGAGCACCATATATTGTAGAACGGTGGGGTGGAGAGTTTCCATTTAAGGAGAATTTCCCTTCTGGCACGGTAGGAGGTATTGAACAGCAGAAGTTTAGCATGTTTTGAAATATGGGATATTATGGGATCCAGAGCCAGTGATAGTTTCAGTGCCTTAGCCAATCTAGACAGAACTTGCTTCCAATAATAAAGAATCAAGGTGCAGCACTGCACCATGCCAGTGGCAGTTAAACACTCGTTACAGAGTGATGAAAGAGTGGGATTGATGCAGTGAAACCTCTAAGGTGTATAGTACATCCTATGTAAAAATCTCGATTGGAGAAAATATATCTTTAGCAGATATCATCAGTGTAGTATCTTCCCACTCCTCTCCAGAGAGGGCAAGGATATCAATTTCCACTTCTGGAACAATACTGAGGTCCTAGCCCACAGATGAGTTATGAAGAAGGTGTATGTTCCAGAAAGGGACTTGTCAAGATCAGAGACCATTAAAAGAGAGTCTAACAAGGTCTGTTGGAGGATATTGGGTGAATTGGGTCCTAACTGCATGACACAATTGTATCAAAAGTGGAAGAAAAATGTGCTATTCAGTGGAAACATTTATAGCAGCAACTATTCTGTGAGACACGCACAGTAACAACAATATTCACTCAAAAAAGTTTCGCTAATAGTAAAATATTTTAGGATAACAAAAAACAGTCCAAGTAGTGACAACAATTCTTGAAACAATATATGCCCAATCCATCACCAGAAATGTGTGATCTTGAGTATGAGCCTCCACCTTATAAAGTGCTTGCTTACCGACTCCAACTGACCCCCTATTACAGAGGGTTAATCTCACTTGTGGCTAATAAACCCTGCCGGTGCCTCTATCCGTCCAGGGTGAGCAGGAGATAAGAATAGGAAAACCGCCACTTTAAGGAGACTCGATTGTACCCCAAGATGAGGTAAGCTTGTGATGAAACGCATTGGTTAAAGCGACGTGCTGACATCACGGCATACGCAATTCCCGAAAGAACGGGATGCTGTCTGGAGCAGACCATCATGTTGGTAACATGCATGTTTTTAAAGTTTATGATGTAAGTGCAATCTTTTTATTTGATTAAATGTCAAAAGTATTTTATGCTATGGCAAGTTGTATTTCTTCTTGGGGTTCTTCTACAAACGAGTATCCTTAAAGTGGTGGTTTTCCTATTCTTATCTCCTGGCCCCCCTAGATCAGTGGTTCTCAACCTTTCTAGTGCCGTGAACCCTGATAACATTTCACAAATTGTGGGGACTCCTAACAGTAAAATTATTTTTGTATCATGGAACCCGTACTACAGTGGTGTCTCGCAGCAGTGTCTCGCAGCAGTGACACCTATGCTGAAATCAGGAGATAGGGTCTCCTTCAGCCCCTCCCACTTCACATTCCTCACCAGTCAGCTGACCTCTAGTCTCTGCCCCCCAGCCATGCCGTGAACTGAATGGGCGGCTGCAAAGAGGCTGAGTGGGCGGCCGCGGGCTCTAGGAACAGCCCAGCTGGGCGGCTGAAAAAAGGGCTGGGAGAGCGGTGTGGGCTTCAGAAACAGCCCAGGATTTGGTCACCCCTGGCAAATCATCATTTGACCCCTGAGGGGGTCCCGACCCCCAGGTTGAGAACCACTGCCCTAGATAGATAGAGGCCCAGGAGGGTTTATTAGCCACAAGTGAGATTATCCCTCTGTAATAGGGGGTCAATTGGAGTCGGTAAACAAGCACTTTATAGGGTGGAGGCTCATACTCAAGATCACACATTTCTGATGATAGATAGTGCATATATCGTTTGAGGATTTTTTTTCACTATTTGGACTGTTTTTTTGTTACCCTATAATATTTTATTATTAGCGCAACTTTATAAATGAATATGACACAATTGAAGACATATGAAAAAATACCAGTTGGGAAGGGCAAGCTTTAGTTTCAGTCATAGAAAATTAGTTCTCCTGTTAGGAAAATATGCCTCAGAGTGTTAATACCTACTCTTTTCCAAATCAGAGGCACCAAGTAAAAAGATACGGCAGATGAGGGAGGATGGGGTTGTCCCAAAGGGGGGTATTAGGAGAAACCAAGCCCTTACTGTCATTCCCATGGTTTGGGTACAGGCTAGGGCAGATCTGGGTCCACTGTGTATTAAAGTTTGAAACAGTTGTGGGGAAACAACTATAGTCTCCTCCAAGTCCATGGCTGAGTTCCATTCAGGGAGGGCAAGTCACCAATGTACAGTAACTGAGAGAGGCCAAGTAGTAATATTACAGATTAGGCAGTGCCAAACTGGCTTTGTTTATATGGAGTTGTAGTTTAACAATCGTTAATTTAGGTGATTTACTTGCCCACAGAAAGGATGTGAAGATGGAAGAGTCTATAGCACAAAATATACGTAAAGGGATCCAGATCAGGGCTTTAACACATGGGTGAATTTGGGGAGAAAGATTGTTTTAATTAAATTTGCCCTTTCATAAGAAAGAAAGGGGAGGAGCAAACAAATCCTTACAATAAGACTTACGTTGAAGAAGAAGAGGAATGATATTAAGATCTAGGAAGCATTGAAAATCAAGGAAGACATGTATGCCTGGGTGTTTAAATCGCTGGACCCTGTTGTTACTTTTAGCTGCTGTCCAATCCATAGCAAACTTTTTTTGCTGTAAGGCTTTTGTTACAGAGGGTGGTATTTATTTATTTATTTTTCTTAATTTTGGGGTGTATTGTTTAATATTTTATGTTGATAGAGCATTTATTTTAGCTTAAAATGCTTTTTTCATAGCACGACTTCCCATAAAAAAAAGTGGGTTTTGTTTCAGGATATATTCATTTGGGTTTTCATTTATTTTGGGGGTACTGTATATTAGTTTTTATCATATGTTTATAGAGCCTTTCTATAGGTGAAACTGCTTTTTTTGCTGTCTTGCTTATTTTAAGAAAGTGTGCTTTTGTTTTAAGGATTGCATTTTGGGGATTTAATTTCTTTTGTTTTCCATTTTGTTTCTTTCTGTTGATAGGGCCTTTTTTAAACTCAAATGCAGCATTCATTTGGTTTTTAGATTTGCCTTTTTAGAGGTGCATTGTTTGAGATAAAAAAAAAATTAGGCATATACTGGCTAGGTCTAAAATTCCTGATTAAAATTGTCCTGCTGCTGGGCAATTTTGTACAGCTGTATCCTCTGCAGTATCTTAATTCTTGTAATAAAGCTTCAGTCTGTACTATTGTACTCTAGTTAGGTTGACCTTAAGGCTGCCATACACGGTTCGATTTTCAAAAGAATTTTCTTTTTGACCCGGGAAGTCAGTGCAGGGATGGTGGGAACCCCTCATAATGGGCACAGCGGGTGTACAGACCCGGGAACTCAGCACAGGGATGGTGGGAACCCCTCATAATGGGCACAGCGGGTGTACAGACCCGGGAACTCAGCACAGGGATGGTGGGAACCCCTCATAATGGGCACAGCGGGTGTACAGACCCGGGAACTCAGCACAGGGATGGTGGGAACCCATCATAATGGGCACAGCGGGTGTACAGACCCAGGAAGTCAGTGCAGGGATGGTGGGAACCCCTCATAATGGGCACAGCGGGTGTACAGACCCGGGAACTTAGCACAGGGATGGTGGGAACCCCTCATAATGGGCACAGCGGGTGTATCAGTGCGGTGACATTAGTGCGGTGACATCAGTGCGGTGACAACATTATTAGTGCCCAGTGCGGAGTGGGGGGAGGTACAGATGATCAGGCATACAGAGCGGATCTCTGTCTGTGTAGATCTGTATGTGAGCACAGTGATCGTAGTACAGCCCCGCCTCCCTGCACTAGAATTGTAACACACAGTGCAGAGCGATGTTTCTATGTACAGGGAGGCGGGGCTGTACTAGGAGCTGTGTTCACACATACAGATCTATCAGACAGAGAATTTATTGATTGGATTGGATTGATGAATTGATGTTTACTCAGGAACGTGTGACGCCTGTGTACAAGGGGCCAAAAACTATGAGTAATGTTGAGTATAGGCGAGTAAAAGTGCGTAAACATATAGTTGAGTATAGACGAGTATAGGCGAGTAAAATTCTTCTTCATTGCCAGTATTGTAAAATACTCATTTAAAAAAAATGTTTACAAATCAGTTAACACGCGTATGTGATTATATCACTGCACTCCAAATTAAAAGATGTATTTATTTGTTTTACGGATATGTACTCAAATCTGTATTAGTGATCTTTACTCAGCTGTGCAATGTTCCATAGACAACAATGCATTCCATTTCAGATGAGTAAAAAAACAATTTATTTACCCCTGTGTGCAAGAAGCCACAATGAGAGCTTAGTTAAGTTTAGCTTTGCTTAAATAAAATACAAAGAAAGACCTGTATAGCTGCAAAATCATCATACATTTCCATTATATGAATAAATATGAGCTCATTTGCCCATTACTACACTATTCACTTTTGTTTGTACTGTTCTTTTGATCCTATTCATTTTTTTCATGCAATCCACTAAAATCCTTACTAGTCTGCTTACTATGTATATAATGAAAATGGCCTGGGCAGAAATAATGCATAAATACCATGCACAAAATAACCAAAACAAAAGCCGGAATAATGCCGGAAAAAAGAAAAAAAATGCTTGTGAATGTTCTGTTATCTTACTTAATGCTTAGAATATTAAGGTAGAAGGAAAATAATTATATTTTGTTTACTTAGTCGTTTTGTTAAAAAATACTCATTAATATCACATATTGTTTTTGCTAGGGTTATTTAAAGACTAGCTCTATGTAACATAGAAAAATAATTACACTGTAATATATGACCTTCATAGCATACAGCCATATGTGGTATCATAATAATGCACAACTTTTCAAGCATTTTCAGAAACCCTAGTGGCTGAGACAGCAGAACACACACATCTTTTTCATCTGAGAAATTAAAATAAAAATGAAATGGCAATTTACCAGAGCATTACTGCTGGCAGTTCATGAATGTTTTACAAAAGAGGAATTACAAGCAGCTTTATTAACTTGTGAAACAAGAGAATGACTGTACTCCTATCACTTAACAACAGATGGCAGATGACATCTAAAGGTTGATAACGGCACTGACATTTGTGCTAGTGTAAATGAGAACGTCATCATCTGTGGCTTAAACTGCCACTTTAATATATGATTTAAACATTTAAAATGTAGATCCAGATGTTTAGAGAAAAATGAATTGCTTTACGAAACCCTTCTGCAGATTTTTATCTAGAGCAAATTGGATACAGGTTTCCCCGCATCGAATTCGCATGTCAGGAGATTGTGACCAGCTCTCAATGGAGCCAGTTCACACATTTCCAGGGCGGCTGCGGAGCGGTTTGCAGAGGAGTTCTGTGCATCTTCTGGTCCATTTCAGGTCTGAATCCAGCCAACAATTCAGGCCTGATTCATCCTTGAAATGGAGAACAGGCACACACTGGACCCCTGCTGTGAGCCGCTCCGCACACCAGTGTGAACACAGCCTTAAAGAAAATGTCCTCATTCTCAACTGATTACTAAGGTAGGGTGACTAGACATCCCCGGTTTCCCGGGACAGTCCCAGGATTGAGGACACTGTCCCCAGACCAAGTCTTTCCCCGGTTTTGTCCCCGTATTGGATTTGAACAGGGGCTGGGGCAATTTCTTTTTTTTTTTTTTTCTTTTTTTCTTTTTTTTTTTTAAGTGTATTTTTGTGCGTGTACTCGAGAGAGGAGCCGGACTGCAGGAGTTGGGAGTAGGCAGGCCTCCCGCAGAGGCAATCTGCCACGCTGGGGGCTGGGGCAATTTCAAAGACAGTCAGTGCAGAATAAAAAATAAAACAATCTGAATTACATACCCCTGCTCCTACTAGCATAGTCGGGTGTATTTTCTTTCATTATCTGTGCCCCTTTCTGATGATCATGTGCTGGTTGGAGCGGAGGGAATATTTATTCAGTTTTGGGTGCATGCCCATTCAGCTCCGCTCACATGTTCTTGGCTCTGCCTTGGCTCAAGTCCTGGTCAGCCACCTGCCTATCTCCTTGTCTTCCCTGGCGGAGTGATCTTCCTCCACTCCCCATCCAGTAGTAGACGGGGCCTGGAGAGTAAGACTTGACAGGCTGTGAGGGGGGCGGCGATGGGCAGTAGAGCCGCTGATTGCCGCCATTACTAAAAAAGAAAAAATATGTCCCCGGATTTAATTAAAAAAATATGGTCACCTTATACTAAGGGTGCACTCACACTTGGGCCACGTGAACTGAACCAAGTAGGAGTTTGATTCTCCCCTCTCCCCAGCTGGTTTGCACTGATTTGCAAAGAAGTGTGCCCAGGGGCAAAAAAACTAGCTCAACATGCTGAACTGTGCCCGGGACTAGTTAAATATGCTAGTGTAAGTGCACCCTAAATTCATCATAATTACCCGAGCAAGGTCAATATTTCAATGAGGAAAGCTGTAGTGTCTGCCTTCCTTTATACTGGGTTCGGACTTTCAAGGTACATTAATGAATACTTCGAGAAAGTGGGTAACCGCTCAAAGAAAACCAGGTGATCTATTTCCTGTGATCCGAGTCTAGGGTGCAGGCAGTGCAATCAAAATGCAGGTTGGGATGAAAGAAAAGAAGCTGGGATAGCCGCACTCCAAAAAAACTCCTCCTTTAATTAAAAATCACAACGCATGCCACAGCAAAAAACAGCACAACAAAAGAAAAGCTGACGTTTCGCACTATGCCTTAGTGCTTATTCATAGCTATTAATGAATACTTGTTAACGCATGTTATTGTGTATTGCATTAAGGCAGCCTGTTCATTTTGTTAACACACCCCAGCAGGGCAAAAACCACATAGGACTTTTTTTTAGAAGTATTTTGCCTTGTGTTTTTTTGCAGTGCAGATGCTTTGCCTTTCTTTGTTGGGGTGTCATTCAAAATGAATGGCAATGCAACACAGTAAAGCATGCATAGTGCAGTAATGTGCTTTGCAGAAACACAATTATATGATCTTAGCCTTAGAGGAGGACAGGCCTTAAGGTCCGTACACACGATACGAAAATCGGAAGTAAAATTTCATCCGACAAGCAATTTTCAGATCGTTAATATGGTGCGCATTTTCCGATTTTTCTTCCGACAAAAGCTGGATGTGCAGACTATAAAATTTTTGTCGGATGTAAACTCAACATCTGTTTTTTATTTAATTAGTACGTTTTTTGTCCGAAAAAAAATTATAAGAGCAAGACTACGCGTGCTCAGAAACAAATGAATACATACAAAACTATTCAACACATTACGTCACTTCTGAAGTTGTACACAAATTTTCGTATGGTGAGGAACCTCTTCACTTTCGACATGAGACTAGCATGAAATAAAAAATCGGACGAACGGTCGTCTGAAAATCTGATCGTGTGTACGAGGCTTTACAGACAATTTATAAAAAATCTCAAAAGCATAAACTTCTGGTGCCTGGGATGTTTGACATTTGGTGTGTATCGTATATGCAGATGCAGACATATGAGAGAAACAGTGAGATTTGAATCTTTTTTTCACCTGTTGTTTGAAAATTGTAGATGCTGCAGATTGAGGTGTCATTTTTTAATATAATTAATTTAGAAAACAGCTTGTGTAGTAATTATTTATACTTTTTGGTAAAAGTAGAACATATCTTTAAGCGTTTGCAATTGTTTTTTTTTAAGTCGTACACTCTAATGCCCTGTACACACGATCGGTCCATCCAATGAAAATGGTCTGATGGATTTTTCCATCAGTTATCCGACGAATGGTCCAAGGTTATCAGTGGTGTACCCCAAGGTTCAGTGCTGGGACCCTTACTTTTCAATATATTTATAAATTATATTGGGTCTGAGATCAAAAGTAACATTTCTGTCTTTGCAGATGACACCAAGCTATGCAGTGGAATAACGTCCTTGCAGGATGTCTCCAATTTACAAGCCGACCTCAATGCTCTGTCTAATTGGGCGACTGAGTGGCAGATGAGGTTTAATGTAGATAAATGTAAAGTTATGCACTTGGGGGCTAAGAATATGCATGCATCATACATACTAGGGGGAGTACAACTGGGGGGATCTGTAGTGGAGAAGGATCTGGGGGTTTTAGTTGATCATAAGCTCAATAATGGCATGCAATGACCAAGCTGCGGTTTCCAAAGCGAGCAAAGTCCTTTCTTGTATTAAGAGAGGTATGGACTCCAGAGAGAGAGATATAATTTTGCCCCTGTACAAATCATTATTTAGACCTCATCTGGAATATGCAGTTCAGTTTTGGGCACCAGTTCTCAAAAAGGACATCGGAGAACTGGAGAAAGTGCAGAGAAGGGCAACCAAACTGATAAGAGGCATGGAGGAGCTCAGCTATGAGGAAAGATTAGAAGAACTAAATTTATTCACTCTTGAGAAGAGGATAATAAGGGGGGATATGATCAACATGTACAAATATATAAGAGGTCCATACAGTGAACTTGGTGTTGAGTTATTCACTTTACGGTCAACACTGAGGACAAGGGGGCACTCTTTACGTCTAGAGGAAAAGAGATTTCACAGTAAGAGCTGTGAAAATGTGGAACAGACTCCCTCCAGAGGTGGTTCTGGCCAGCTCAGTAGATTGCTTTAAGAAAGGCCTGGATTCTTTCCTAAATGTACAGAATATAACTGAGTACTAAGATTTGTAGGTAAAGTTGATCCAGGGTAAATCCGATTGCCTCTCGGGGGATCAGGAAGGAATTTTTTCCCCTGCTGTAGCAAATTGGATCATGCTCTGCTGGGGTTTTTTGCCTTCCTCTGGATCAACTGTGGGTATGGAGTTGGGTGTATAGGATTTTACTGTGTTTTTTATTTTATTTTTTTATTTTTTGTGGTTGAACTGGATGGACTTGTGTCTTTTTTCAACCTGACTAACTATGTAACTATGTAACTATGAAGCTGACTGATAAACAGTCATGCCTACACACCATCAGTTAAAAAAACGATTGTATATATATACATTGGGAAGGTTTGATTGCTTCCCTTGGCGGTTTGCGGTGAAGGTCATTTTCCATTTTTCTTTTTTCCTTTTTTTGGTCACTAAGGGATGAGGTAGGGAGGAGGTGTACTTTCATTAGATTTAAGAGGATTTAGCACCTATATATATATAATGGGAAGGTGAGAATACTTCCCCTGAGGGTTTGCTTTATTTATTTATTTATTTATTTTTTTCCTTCACAAATCACTAGGGTTGGAGGTAAGGGGCAGGTGCTTTTTTTTTCTCTCCCCCTTCCCCCTTCCCCCCAACCTCCCTGCCTCTACACACCCTATTAGTACCTGTATCAGGAACCATGCCGTACCGATCTGTACATATACTAGAGAGGCTTTCTCCCTCTTTCTAAGTGAATTGGGGAGAATGACATATAAGGGCCACCATAGAATAACTTACATAAGGGATTATAAGGAGACCATGTACGATCGGTCAGACAAACCGATCGTGTGTACGCGGCATTAGACATGGGTCTTCAAACTATGGCCCTCCTGTTGTTCAGGAACTACAATTCCCATCATGCCTAGTCATGTCTGTGAATGTCAGAGTTTTACAATGCCTCAAGGGATGTGTAGTTCCACAACAGCTGGAGGGCCATAGTTTGAGGATCCCTGTCTAAGTGGACACAATTTCTACACTTTACCACCTACTTTAACATTAAGCAATGAGCTTGGCACATATATTGCATTATGAGGATGCCAGTTCAGTGCATGAATTTATCATCATTATTATATACCAGGTTCTCCCTACTATATCCTGGACAAGGTCTAGTAGCATCCGTTACAATCTTAGAGCCAATGGGTTCCATGTGCATGTGTAGACCATTTCATTGTATATAATGAGAAGCCAGTACATCCTAGATTTGATTTTTTAGGGTATACTGTATGTTAAAGAGGTAGAGGGAAATGAATGATGATCATACAATCCATTCATAAAATAATTTTTATATAACCCCAATATTTTTTGTTGTGATTTTACAGATAATATTGAGCAATTAAGGTTGAAGATAACTGCAGTTTCCCCCTATAAATTTTTATATGACCCCTTCGCTCTATGTATTAAATAAACAAAAGTAGAGGACTCAGATTCAGATTTCTCCCTTTTCACACTGTCCTGGTTTGTCCAGCACTAGCCAGCAGTAATATCGAACAGCCTAATGTTAGGTACACACAGGGAGTTTTTTTTTCATTCAAACCAAAGGGCTTAACAAAACAACTGAGAGATGTTACCGCACAAACTACGCGATGTTAGAGCAACGATCTCCCCTGCTGAGCTATTGTGTTCTGCCTCCCACCAGAATACACCGATCAGCACTCACATCCATTGTCTGCAAGCATTCATTGGATGCTGGTTTCCCCAGCATGCCCTTTTGATAAAAGCCAGTCATTAGACCTGCTTTGTCAGACAGGCTGTTGTGCCCTTCGGCCCAATGTCGGCTGGTTTCTGTTGAACTTGTCGATACCAGCCGATATCCAGCCCATGTGTACCAGTCTTAAACAAAAATGTACTGGCTCCTACTAAAGATCATAATGTCCTCCCTGCCCAGCAACATCCTCCACAGAGATATCGCCTAAAAACTCTAGGTGTAAGACATAAAACAGTCATATCAGGCAACAGTTTTTATGTTAATGTTGCCTAATCCTGGGAAGGAATTCACTGAGTTGATTTCTTTTATTTTTTTGTTATAAGATAAGCTAGCCCCAGTTGCGTTTATCAGCTTTCCTAACGTTTTTTTTCTTAAACATGCATGCTTAGTCTTGCTAAATGCAAATTTTTATGGAAAGATCGTGATCACAAAGAATCTGCACATTCCACAACTATTTGATGTCCGTAGGAAGCTTTCACTGGGCAGAAGCCAATTATTTATAATTACGATTTTGGTTTGTAGAAGAAACTTGTAAAACCATAACTTATGAGTGACAGTACTAACTACCAATCAACTTCTCTATCTATTACTAGTGGTCTTATACAGTACTGGGATGCTTTTCTAGAAGATGTCCAGATTGAATAGATCAGCTAGAGAGGAACAAATGTGCTTGAGTTTGGTTCATGGGCCATTTGTTGAAAACATTGTAAACTCCAGAAATTGTAAACCTAAATTTAAGACTACATGAAGTCTAAGGGGGCAAATCTTAAAAATCATAGCTAATAGACAAAGAAAAAGGGTGTGGGGAGGTGGGCTCTGCACTAAAGCAAAAGTACATAATAAAAAAAGTATTCAGCAGGGAGAAGGTCCTCCTTTTATATGACTTCAAGTGTGATGTTGAATAAACACCAACTTGTTCATGCTTGGTATGTGCCTGTAAGGTATGTTTGGAGTTATGCAACAGTTTGATTCTCACAGCCAGGGCCAGCAACGCCGTATTCTGGCATCACAAATTCTGCATGTGTGTAGCCCTGTTGTTATTTTCAGCCATTTAAGAGGATGTAGATATATATATATATATATATTGCAGCAGGTGGAGCCAGAGAGCACAGATTTGGAGCCTGCAGTACAGAGCAGACATAGAGATACATTTCTACACCAAGGGGCTGGAGAACTGCATTTCCCAGGAGGCTGTGAGACAGGAAGTTCCGGGAGAGAGGGGAGTCAGGAGGAAGTAGTGAGGGGAGTCAGGCTGGGACAGTGATCCAAGAAAGACAGATCTGCATTGCAGGGGATTTAAGACAGCTTGTATCAGAACTGTGTGTTTGCCACTGAGACACAGGCTCTATGCAGTAGTGTTTGGAGAGACTGATGTTCGTCTACTGAAACAAGGAGAGACTGTGTTTGGAGTGATCGAACTGAGGCCTGGTCGCAGGGCCGATCCAGCCACCGGAGTAACCCAGCCTGCCCAATTGAGTGAGTGGAGCTGACGGAGGTTATTGCCAGATTCCCCAGACGGCCCCTAGACTATCTGAGATGTCCTGCCGGAGGCTTTAAAAGACTGCATCCATTTCACAGACGTCGGTCTGAGGACAGAGGGACACTCGCTTCCGCAGACAGCCATCCTCCTTTCCTAAGAGACATTGGAAGTGGTGAGCGGCCTTTGGCCATTGCAACAAGTGTATTTCCTACAACTGTCATACATCCAGGGCCCCAACGTTGGCTAGCCTAGGACAGTACTACTGGCCAGTAGTTTAGGGTGGGGTCGATACTGCTAAGTATATAGATATATTACTGTTCATCGCATTCAATCTAAACGTATTATCTCATTCTGTTATTAGTTGTATTATATTAGAGTGGGGAGACATTAAGGGCTTTTGCTCTATCCCACAGTCATTAAATCTGTTATAAAACTTTACAAGGTGTGCTGGTGTGCTGTGGATTCATTGTTTGTGGTGTGTCACAGAGGTGAGACAGAAGACCCGATAATTCAGCGGCTCCTTCGGGGGTGAGCGCTACACGTGGGGTGCTCGTCCGGGATTTCTTCTATACCTCTCGCAAAGTGATAACCGCACAAACGAGCCAGCAATGGATCCAAACACCGCAGCAGAGTGGTGCAAAGAACAAAATGGCCAATTAGGGCTGAGTATAGTAATGGACATTCCTGCTGACAAATGGACAGAGGAACAGATCCGTCAAGCAGTAACTACACTAGCACCTGACCAGAAAGTGTTTGTAATAGACACGAAAATAGATAAAAAAGTCTCCCATACCTATGCCCTACTAGAATGGAAGAAAGGAGTCCCAACCTGCTTCCAGGGTGATAGCATCCAGCTAGCCGGAGAAGTTAAAGCACGGTTATTCCCTCTACTCACCTCAGCAAGTTGTCTGGAGGGACCAAGCCAGGCCATGTCAGACACAGTGGAAGTAACTACCACTTCTGTACCAACCACTAACTACCCCCCAGCTTCCTTCTTCATGGACATAGGAAAACTGGTAGAGAGCGTTAGAAAAATGTCCTCGCCATCTGTGAACTATGGCTACAGGAAGTTGAGAATTTTTTCTGGAGTGCAGCCTGTACCTCCTGGAGAAGAAGAGTATGAAACCTGGATGGAACAGGCTATGCAAGCACTGGAAGAATGGGATGTTCCAGAGGCTCAAAAGAAACAACGCATTACTGAAAGTCTGAAAGGCGTTGCAGCAGAAGCCATCCGAAATTTGAAATTCAGTCAGGAGTCTTGTACAGCATATGACTATCTTCGCATGCTACAAGATGAGTTTGGGCGCACAGAGAAAGCTACAGATCTAATCTTCCTATTTGAACACATGTTTCAACGGGAAAATGAGCAGCTTTCCGAGTATATTCGACGACTAAACAAAATGCTATACCAGATTGTACTAAAGAAAGGAATAGAAGCCAGGGATATGGATCAAGTTAGAATGAAACAGATCCTGAGAGGCGCTCTGAGTTCCGATCCCATCTGGATCCAGTTGAAGACCTTACAAGGG
Organism: Rana temporaria; assembly: GCF_905171775.1. Taxonomy (NCBI): domain Eukaryota; kingdom Metazoa; phylum Chordata; class Amphibia; order Anura; family Ranidae; genus Rana; species Rana temporaria. The sequence continues at coordinate 179,115,887 of NC_053492.1, forward strand.
GGTACCTCTTTGCAATACTCTGATCTCATTAAGATGGTAAGGGAGGAAGAGGCTATCCTAGAGGAGAAAAAGAAGGGCTCAGGATTTTCATTTGCTGCTGAGGTTCGAACGCTCAATGTGTCGAATGGGAATTCAGAAGTGGAGCAATTAAAGGCTCAAGTTTCCCAGCTGATGCAAATGCTAACCCTATTGTCTGCAGGTGTCAAGTCGCCCCTTGAAAAAGTCACTTCAGAACCAGTTCCTGAATCTACTACTCAGGTGGTGCCACCTGAAACCGTCAAACATCTGCTATAATTGCGGAGGAGTGGGTCATTACCGAAATACCTGTCCGAGCCCATCGAATGTAAGAGGAAGTTATCGACCGGCGGGAAACTACAGAGGGCCCCAGTGAGGGAGCAAACTGGGTGCCCAACTACTGTAGACTGCTCTGATTCCCAGGATACCAATAAGAGGCCCAAGTCTTTACCCAGAGCCTCACCTGCTACGACAAAAAGATCCCCTCCCCTGGCGTCTGGTCCTGTGTCAGAGGGAGGCAAGGCACACCCACAACCTAAACACCCGGAAGGGGGAAGAAAACAACCACCACAAGCGAGGAAGAGGGCTAGAGTGCAGCCGACTGGGTCTATGCCTTCTACTACTCCGAAGAAGTTCCCTGACCAGTTGATAGGCCCTTCACCCATTATCCCAGTTCAAGTAGAAGGGGTTTACACGAAGGCTCTCCTCGATTCAGGTGCTCAAGTAACACTGATTTACCGGGACTTCTACCAGAAGCATTTGAAGCATCTACCCCTGATGGAGTTAGAGGATCTCGAAATCTGGGGTATTGGGACTCAGAAGCTTCCATATGATGGGTGTCTACAAGTGAAGCTGGAGTTCAGTTCGGCAACTGTTGGACAACCAGGGGTCTGTGACGCCTTAGCCATTGTATGTCCCCGCCCACCAGGAGCTAATCGAAGTTCTATGATTGTGGGAACAAATACTGACTTGGTGAGACGCCTTATAACTCCATTAGTGACGGAAGAGAGTTCTACTTCAGAGGAGATGCACCCGATGTTGCGGCCAATCTACCAGCGGATTATTCAAGAACAGAGGGCCCCTGCAGAAGTGGGACGGCTTTGGAGATTAGAAAGAGCAGAGAAGGTCTTACAGCCAGGAGAAATGACTAGTTTCCGGGCCTCAGTCAAGTTGAATTGGTCACAACCAGGCCCCTATGTGGTCCTGGAAACTGATCCCAGAAATATGAAGAGATCTGGAGTGGAATTGGTGCCTGAGATAATATCCACCAGAGCTCTACAGCGGGCCCGTGGGAGAGTCTCTGTAAGTGTATGCAATGTGTCAGACTCCCCAGTGACCTTGAAGGCACGGATGCCGATTGGACAAGTGGCCACTGCCACACCCCTCTCACCCACTGAATTGATAGAGGGAGTAGACAGAGAGATCCCAGCTAAACGATTCTATCCTAAAGATGCCCCTATCTCGCCTGAGTGGAAGAAGCGAATTCAGTCTCAGCTCCTCAAGTGGCAAGATTTATTCTCCAAGGATGAGTTTGATGTGGGGTGTGCTAGGAGCACTCAGCACCGCATTCGCCTCCAAGATGACAAGCCCTTTCGAGAAAGGTCACGGCGAGTCCCATTGGGAGATCTAGATGACCTAAGGGAACAGCTGGCTGAATTGAAAAGGACCAGGATAATCCAAGAATCCAGGAGTCCTTATGCCTCACCCATCGTGGTAGTTCGCAAGAAAAACGGTTCCATCCGTTTGTGCATAGACTACCGCACACTCAACCAAAGAACCATTCCCGACCAATACACTACTCCTCGAATAGAAGATGCCTTACAGTGTCTGTCCGGAGCAAAGTGGTTTAGTGTACTTGACCTGCGAAGTGGATATCACCAGATACCCATGCATCCTGAAGATAAAGAGAAGACTGCTTTCATCTGTCCACTGGGATTCTTTGAGTTTAATAGAATGCCCCAAGGCCTCACAGGAGCCCCAGCAACTTTCCAACGACTAATGGAAAAGACGGTGGGAGACATGCACCTGATCGAGGTACTAGTGTATCTGGATGACCTAATAGTCTTCGGAAGAACACTGGAAGAACATGAGCAGCGGTTGGAAAAGGTCTTGAAGCGGCTGCATGAAGAAGGATTGAAACTTTCCTTAGAGAAGTGTCAGTTCTGTCTGCCTTCAGTCATGTACCTGGGACATGTTGTTTCAGCAGAAGGCATATCAACTGATCCTAAGAAGTTGGAAGCTGTGGCTTCATGGCCGAGACCTCGTAATATTACTGAACTCCGGTCCTTCCTAGGATTCTGCTCATACTATAGGAGGTTCGTAGAGGGGTTTGCCAAGATAGCTCAGCCTCTGAACACGCTTCTAAGAATGGAAGGAGCAGAAGATGAATCGATGCCCTTTGAGCCGGGTTCATCAGCCCACGGAACTAGGAAGCCTCGTGAATCAATCCAGGAGGAATGGACCGACCAATGTGAAAGAGCTTTCCTCCAATTGAAAGGAAGTCTAACACAGGCTCCTGTCCTTGCCTACGCTGATCCTGCCAAGCCTTATGAACTACATGTGGATGCTAGCAGAGAAGGGCTAGGAGGAGTACTATACCAGGAATATGATGGCCTCCTGAGACCGGTGGCATATGTGAGTCGGGGTCTCACCCCTTCTGAGAAGAATTACCCCACTCACAAGTTGGAGTTCCTGGCCTTGAAGTGGACAGTGGTGGACAAACTAAAAGACTACCTGTACGGGGCCAATTTCGTGGTCAGAACTGACAACAACCCACTCACTTACATTCTCACTACGGCCAAACTGGATGCCACTGGGCACCGGTGGTTGGCTGCCCTGTCAGGATTCCGCTTCAGCCTCAAATATCGCCCTGGGGTCAATAACCAAGACGCGGATGCCTTATCCAGGAGACCCTATAGCACAGGGGTCCCAGAAACAGAGTGGACTCATTTGACTCCAGATGGAGTTCAAGCCCTATGCCAAGGGGTGGAGTGCCGAACCAAAGGAATGATTGGAGCAGAGGCCATAGGAGTCATGGCTGCCGGTGTCCCTAAAATGTATTGTAACCCTACACTGCTGAGGAGTGAGGGCCTGCCTACTTTCACGAAGAAGGACCTGAGAGTAGATCAGGCTGAAGATCCTTTGATCGGGTTAACTCTGAGAGCAATGAAAGCGGGTCAAAGAGGGCTCCTACTAACCGATTCACCAAAAGAGGCTCGTCTGGTCCACAAAGAGTGGGAACGGTTGAAACTGCTAGACGGGGTGGTCTACCGAAGGGGCCCCTCGGATGACTTAGAAGAAAAGCAGCAGTTGTTCCTCCCAGAGAAGCATAGAGAAAATGTGCTGAAAGCTTTGCATGATGACCATGGTCACTTAGGAGCAGAGAGAACTTTTAAACTGGTCCGAGACAGATTCTATTGGCCCTGCATGAGATCCGAAGTTGAAAGCTACTGCCATTCCTGTCTAAGATGTATCCAGAGGAAAACTTTACCTTCTAGGACTGCTCCAATGAGCCATCTGCAGAGTCAAGGGCCTATGGACCTGGTGTGTATTGACTTCCTCTGCTTAGAGCCTGACACTAGTGGACAGGGAAATATCCTAGTGGTGACAGACCACTTTACCCGTTATGCTCAAGCTTTTCCAACCAAAGATCAACGTGCTCCTACTGTAGCCAAAGTCCTAGTAGAAAAGTTCTTTGTTCATTATGGTCTACCTCAGAGGATCCATTCTGATCAAGGCAGAGACTTTGAAAGTCGACTCATCAGGCAGCTCTTGGATCTATTGGGGATTCAGAAGTCAAGAACCTCCCCCTATCACCCCCAGGGTGATGCACAACCGGAGAGATTCAATCGGACTCTACTCAATATGTTGGGAACACTGTCGATCAGGGAAAAACAGCACTGGAGTCGGCATATCTCTACCATTGTGCATGCTTACAATAGCACAGAAAGTGATGTTACAGGATACTCACCGTACCGCCTCATGTTTGGAAGAGAAGCCCGATTACCAGTAGATTTAGCTTTTGGCCTCTCCCTTGACCAGACGTCTATTGCCTCTCACCAGGGTTATGTGGATAGACTGAGGAGAAACCTGGCTTCTGCATTTGAGAAGGCCCGTTTGACATCCGGGAGTAGAGAACAAAGAAACAAACGGAACTATGACTTGAGGGTTCGGGTACAGGATTTACAGCCAGGTGATCGAGTTCTATTAAGAAATTTGGGTGCTTCGGCCAGGCACAAACTAGCTGATAGATGGAGTTCTCAGATCTACATCGTCTGTAAACAATTGCCTGGCCTGCCAGTGTACCAGATTCGACCAGAGGGAAAGACCGGGCCACTGAAGAATTGGCATCGGAATCATCTCCTACCTCTGAGTGAAGCTGTGCGGGTACCAGATAGAGATGAGTCTCCTTCACCCATTCCATCCACTTCCCGTCAAGCACCTGTTACTCGGTCCCAACAGCCACCTTCTACAAGAGAAAGTGAGGACGACAGCGATGAGGAAGATGTGTGTCCGAGTTGGATGTGGCCATCTGAACCTATGGATGTTCATCCAACTATTATGACTCCTGAGCCGGATTTGAGCAATTTGAGACCAGATGCCCCTGAATTTGTGCCTCAAGCAAACGAGGATAATTCTGTACCCTCTCAAGTGGAAAGTCTCTTGCCGGAAACCTCAGTGCTAGAAGATGCCCCTGTTCAGCCAGTTGAAAAGGAAACTGAATTCCCTCAGTTAACACAGCAAGTAGAAGAGGACTCAGCAGATGAAGGCCCATCCGGGTTTTTAGAATCAAGGTCCAAACGACTGGTGCGACCTCCTCAGAGACTCACTTATGACTCACCAGGGAACAGCACAGAGGAAGCTATCACTACTGTACGCAGATCACCCAAAGTGTCCACCCTAACCACAGAGGTATCAAAGGGCTTGTGTCCAATCCCGACCATCAGCACACCTTGGTGGAGTGTTCCTCTGCCCCCTCCACTTGCTAGACGTTGTCATAGACTGCATCTATCTATGCGCAGTAAAGGTATTCAGATGGTCTAGTATAAACTTTATATGTGCCTTTCATACTGTATATATTGTCTGTAGAACTTACAAATACAGTTTACCCTTTGGGGGGGACCCCAAAGACTTTAAGTAGGGGGAGAATGTAGCCCTGTTGTTATTTTCAGCCATTTAAGAGGATGTAGATATATATATATATATATATATATTGCAGCAGGTGGAGCCAGAGAGCACAGATTTGGAGCCTGCAGTACAGAGCAGACATAGAGATACATTTCTACACCAAGGGGCTGGAGAACTGCATTTCCCAGGAGGCTGTGAGACAGGAAGTTCCGGGAGAGAGGGGAGTCAGGAGGAAGTAGTGAGGAGAGTCAGGCTGGGACAGTGATCCAAGAAAGACAGATCTGCATTGCAGGGGATTTAAGACAGCTTGTATCAGAACTGTGTGTTTGCCACTGAGACACAGGCTCTATGCAGTAGTGTTTGGAGAGACTGATGTTCGTCTACTGAAACAAGGAGAGACTGTGTTTGGAGTGATCGAACTGAGGCCTGGTCGCAGGGCCGATCCAGCCACCGGAGTAACCCAGCCTGCCCAATTGAGTGAGTGGAGCTGACGGAGGTTATTGCCAGATTCCCCAGACGGCCCCTAGACTATCTGAGATGTCCTGCCGGAGGCTTTAAAAGACTGCATCCATTTCACAGACGTCGGTCTGAGGACAGAGGGACACTCGCTTCCGCAGACAGCCATCCTCCTTTCCTAAGAGACATTGGAAGTGGTGAGCGGCCTTTGGCCATTGCAACAAGTGTATTTCCTACAACTGTCATACATCCAGGGCCCCAACGTTGGCTAGCCTAGGACAGTACTACTGGCCAGTAGTTTAGGGTGGGGTCGATACTGCTAAGTATATAGATATATTACTGTTCATCGCATTCAATCTAAACGTATTATCTCATTCTGTTATTAGTTGTATTATATTAGAGTGGGGAGACATTAAGGGCTTTTGCTCTATCCCACAGTCATTAAATCTGTTATAAAACTTTACAAGGTGTGCTGGTGTGCTGTGGATTCATTGTTTGTGGTGTGTCACAGAGGTGAGACAGAAGACCCGATAATTCAGCGGCTCCTTCGGGGGTGAGCGCTACATGTGCAATATTTTTTTTTTTACTTTTACATTATTTCTTGGCTTAACTACAGCTACAGGTGCACCCTAATTTCATTACAACTAGATAAATGGCTTTTCTAGATTTTTGGATGTGAGCTCTTATTTTTTTTTTATAATCATATAAGGCCTAAATTGACCAGTGGGAGTAGCAGTCACAACACCTTAAAGCTTATCTAAGAGAAAAAGAAAAAGTGTTTTATACTGCAGCTTACGCTTAGCTTAAGGTTATAATAAACCCTTACATAAGCCCAGTAAAATTACTAATCTCAGCTGATAAACAATAATGAAGCAAATGCTTACATTTTTTACCTGATCTGGCAAGTAAATCAGTTTTTTTTTTTAGCGTCCATTAACAATCCAAGCTGTCCAGCAAAAATGTCAGTTACAGAGAAAACACATTCAATTCTGATGGTCAGCTTTTACTCATTTATATGAAACCTTTATCCCAAAATAAAACAAAAACTGTTTTAAAAAGTGTTAGCAAAAGTTCAGCTTTGGGGCTAGTTCACACCATTTCGGGTGTGGGAAACACATGTTTCCACATGTTTCCCACACCGCACTGAAACATGCTGCTCACAGCAGATACACCTAAGTGCAATTGTTAATGACACTCCCATGCATCTAGGAAACGTGGCTGAATTCATGGGTACCAAAATGCATGGTACTGCGGTAACATGTGGTTTGGTGTGGCAAGATTTTGAGAATTATGCCTGCTAAACTTTTTGCACCTTCTTGTGTGTTTTGGCAGCCCATTGAAATTAATGGGATGTCATAAATGCGCTGTGCAGAAATATGTGGGAATTTGCAAAAACGTGCATACCCGAATGCACTTTTTGCAGCGTGAACCAGTTCTTAAAGCTGAACTAAACCCTCCTATCCTTCACAGCCAAGGTAGCCGCCATCTTAGTCTCTGTTTAACCCCTTCAAGCCTAAGCCTTTTTCTAACACTTGTTGTTTACAAGTTAACCACTTGCCAACCAGCTCATGCAGATATTTGGCGGCTCACACAGTTGCAGGCAGGCGCTCGCCGCATTCTCGGTCCCGCTGCATGTCGTGGTAGCATGCCCGTGGGTCAGGCGGACTCGGGTCCATCAGTGACCCGCAATCGTCTTCAGAAGATGCAGAACTGGGAATTGCCTATGTAAACAAGGCGATTCCCCGTTCTGCAAGATGACATGGCAGAAATCTACTGTTCCCAGTGATCGGGAACAGTGATCTCTGTCATATCCCTGGCAGCCCATCCCCCCTACAGATAAAACACACACAGGGAACACACTTAACTTCTTGATTGCTCCCTTGTGTTAATCCCTTCCCTGCCAGTGTAATTTTACATTGATCCGTGCATTTTTATAGCACTGATCAATGTGTTAATGTCACTGGTCCCCAAAAAGTGTAAGTTAAGGTCATATTTGTCTGCCGCAATGTCGCAGTCCCACAGATCACTGCTATTACTAGTAAAAACAATAAAAAAAGTCCCTAAATCTATCCCATAGTTTGTAGACATGATAACTTTTGTACAAACCAATCAATATATGCCTTTTTGCTTTTTTTTTTACCAATAATATGTAGAAGAATATCTATTGGCCTAAACTGATGAACAAATGTGTTTTTCTTTTTTTTGGATATGTATTATAGCAAAAAGTAAAAAAAAATGTTTTATCAAAATTGTTGCTCATTGTTTATAGCGCAAAAAATTAAAACCGCAGAGGTGATCAAATACTACCAAAAGAAACCTCTATTTGTGGTAAAAAAATAAGTAATTTTTTTTGGGTACAACATTGAACGACCACGCAATTGTCAGTTAAGCGACGCAGTACCGTATTGCTAAGGTCATCAAGGGGGCAAATCCTTCAGGGACTTAAGTGGTTAAAATCAGTATTTTTTGCTAGAAAATACATAAAACCCCCATTATATATATATTTTTAGCAGAAACCATAGAGAATAAAATGGTGATCAATGCAATATTTTATGTCACACTGTATTTGCATAGTGGTCTTTCAAATGCATTTTTTTGGAAGAAATATATTTTCATGAATAAAAAAAAGTTAGTCCAATTTTTTTGTATAATGTGAAAGATGATATTAAGCTGAGTAAATTGATACCTAACATGTCATATTTTTAAATCGTGGAATGGCAACAAATTACAGTACTTAAAAATCTCAATAGGCGACATGGCGATACCTCACATGTGTGGTTTGAACAATGTTTACATTTGCAAGCTCGACTTACGTATGCATTTGCCTATGCACACGAGCACAGAGGGATGGTGCACTTGAATTTTTTTACTTTTTATTTATTTATTTTTCCCCCAAAAAATTTTTTAGCACTTTTATTGCTGTCAGGAATGTAAACATCCCTTGTGACAGCAATAGTCAGGCAATTCTTAGGAGGGATCTGTGGTCTATAAGACCCCAAATCTCTCCTTTGCACCTAAAAGCATTCAAAGCACCGAGTATGGCTGTTTTGAATACTGACATTTTCTTTTTTAAATCTGTCCCCTTTAAGGCTCCAATAAATCAGAAGTGACTTCATGACGTTGCTTCCTTGTTACTATATCCACGGCACGATAAAAGCCGATTCTGATTTCCCTAACTTCCGGTGATGTGATTCTTCCTTGGCCAATTATCCCAACGTTAGACTACTGAGGTTTGTTAACCTATGCCCTTAATGATTCCATGGTGCTTCCCCCCCCCCCCCCCATCTCCCCAATCACTTCTTTTTATTATTATTATTTTATTTTATTATCAGGCGAGACGCCTGCAGGATGCCTTCTTTCTCTGGTTGGGCGCCCTGGGGATCTCACTGTCAATGGGCCCAATGAGCAACATCTTGCTTACCAAAATATAAAATATATGGTTAGGATTTCGCCCACTCACTGGGTCCTTTCTCACTCACTCATTTCTCTCGGACTTATTCGCCTAAAATCTCACACTATTGTTATGTTGGTAGCATTGTAACTTTATTGATACACCTTCAATATGTGTTGTTTTCTTTTTTTTAAAATTTTGACTGTTTTTCACACTTTTTTTGTATATATGAAAAATTTCAATAAAAAAAAGCAGATCCTGGCTTTGTTCAGGTCTCCCCAGCCAGCCAGCAAACGGCCGCTCAGGCCTCCTGGTGGGACTAGAGAGCCTGGGCTGAGTGGAGGAAGGCAACGGGAGAGGGGGGCGTACCTTATAGCTGCTTGTAATAACAATCAAGTTAAGCTAATCTTGTTATTACAAGAAAGCCAACCATCGGCTCTAAAAAACTGTACTGGGGTTATACCTGCAGCTGCAGGCATCACCCTGGTACAATCACTTGGCAGAATGATGTACAATTAGTAGGTAGGCAAGTGGTTAAATATAATATTTCATTAATGATAAGTTGCATTGTTTACCTCTGTTTGAAAGTTTGTAAACTTAGCCCTACAACTCTCAAAATTGCCAATTTTTCTTAATGACTTTATCCAGTAATGCCAAGCTCTGAGTGATGTGGCCAACGCATTCTGATCTACTTTGCAACGAGACCATGTGTTCTCACATTCAGAACTATGCTTTACAAGAAACACGAACTGAGAGAGAAGGACACTAAATCAATTGTGTGACATGTCATGAATACACCTGATACATGCAGCCAGAACTTCATCAGTGACTTATGAAAGTACTGCTGCCTTCATTTCATTTAATACAGTTTAAATGATTTAATAGTTTATCGGTTGTGTAATTTGTTTTCCTTTACATGTGAAATAAATTATTAAGGTTTAGAAAAATTGTACACTGACCCTCCTAACATATTGCCAGTGTTATGTGAATGTGGCAACTCAGAGTAAAATAAATTCTGCCATCAATTATGCCTATTATGTTTAACAAATTTAGCTATGCAGCAGCTAAAAGTGTCTACTGTATGTTGGCACATAGTGAGCAAATCTGTTCACAATTGACATACTGGTTGGTATTCAACAAAGATACACAGAATCAGTTCACTGCTTCCCTTGCTATACTGGAAGTATACGTTTGAATATTATGCTCTGTGGTTATAGGTTAAATGTGTTTAGGGAGATTAAATAGAGTAGTCGAGAAAAGAGAATTGCTAACATTGAAAGTATTGTAGGATGAGGCCATTTTTCAATTGGCAATTCAATGCCTATCTCACTACATAGAAACAATTACATTGGCAGTGACCAAACATAAATAGATCTGGGGCAATCATCTTATTAACATGTGGAAACTGGAAGGACTCTAGTGTCAGGCATATGCTTCACCATTTTTTTTTGCTAACCATGATGTAAAATCAGAGTGCTCATTCGTAAAAACAACTCCGGTTGGTTCAATGATGCTCTCACATTATTGAAGCAAGAACGCAGAAGAGCGGAAGGCGCCTGGAGAAGAAACTCAACAAAGGAAAACCACACAAATTACAAATCAATCACTAAGAAATATCACAAAGAAATCTTCAAAGCAATAAAAGGACACTTTTCAAACATCCTCGCAAAAGCCCGGAACCTTCCCCGAGAGCTCTTCAACCTAGTCGCTCAGACCATGAATCCAGCCTGTCTAGAGCCTCCGAAATATGATTTTTGCAATGAATTATCGTACTTTTTCATCAGAAAAATGTAAAAAATCTGTGAAACAATTCAGCAAAAAAAACTACAAGCCTCACCCCTACAAATCAAAAAGGAAATATTAATACAAATACTTTTCAATCAACAAAATTTACACTGAAGCCAATTTCCATCGATACCACTAAAAATATCATCGGAAGCCTGCGAGACAGTACATTGCCTAATGACATAATTCCCACAAAACTGCTGAAATAATGTGCCGATATCCTGGCACCTGCAATCATGCACCTTATAAACCAATCATTTAAGGAAGGTATGGTGCCAACCTCCCTAAAGCAAGGCATAATCAGACCCATTCTAAAAAAAAACAACCTCGACCCTAAAGACCCAAACCACCGTCGACCTATAACCGGCCTCAACGTCTTCTCCAAGGTTATTGAGAAAGCAGTAGTACAACAGCTACAACACCATTTAGTGTACCATTTAGTGTTACTTTCTGTAATGACAGGCGCTTTCAGCACCTTAATGCGCTCCATGCTGGAACACATACGGCTTACGCACTCTGACATCATCGCCCGGCGCCGTGGTGCGTTCCAGCGTGGAACGCGGAAGTGCGCCGCGAATCGGCGCTTCTCGCTGGAATCAATGCTACACCTGCCTTGCATTTGGTCCTTGCCTATAAAGGCATTCACATTAAACCAGAACTTTGTTCTATTATTGTCAGCCGTTTCCGGCCATGCTACAATAGAGGCAATATTATGGCCAGCTAGCAACAGACCCTCACTGCATCCAGGCTGCTATCACTCCCCAAGCTGCAACACTGCTCCAGGCAACAACTACTTCTTTAGTGCTAACACACCTACTACAACACAGCATTGCTGGGGACAACCTTGAGGCCTTTGCTGAACACCCTACACCACGGAATCCCTATATCCTGCATTGAAGCCTACAGAAGGATAAGTAGCTATTGTATCACTTGTAGTCCTATAAGAAGATCTGCTGCTTGTGTTCCATCTAACACATTAGTTGTTACTTAATACGTCTTGTGGATATCAACATACTATTTGGGATATACTGTTGTGCTTATAGTTCATTTATAAGGAGTACCTTAAAGGGTCAGCTACCCTCAAATTACCTGTGCTATATTGTCTCTCATATGCAACTATTTTTACCTGAGCTATAATTGTCACTCTTATGCAATTATTAGTTGTCGCAATGACTCCTATTTACTACATGTACTCTCAAAGTACCTAAGTTATAATTGCCTCTCATATGTAATTATTAGTTGTCTCAACAACGCCTATTTACTACGTGCTTGACAAAAGTACTACCTGTTTATGGGCCTATGCCCTAAGTTGCGGAACATGTTCGCCTAAACCTTCCTATGCTAAGGGTTGACTTATTACATACCTTCTCCCTTAGTGGCCTAATGCATGACGCTATGTAATACTGATAATGACTTGCATACAGTTGTGCATTCGTATCTTTTAGTGCATACTATAATTTTAAACGCTAAGCTTTGGTCGCATGTTGTAATGCGTCCAAGCTCAGTAGCTCAACGCCTTTCTTTATGTGAGAGAGAGATGATGTAGAGAACCCCCAAACTTCTGTTTGTGTGGAGTGACGCCTGGGGCCTAATACTGAATTATCACATAAGAAGCGCATTGAAATCCTTGCTAATCGCAGTTGTGGTTCACTCTCGCTCACCAGTGCTGTTACATTTAGACACCCACAAACTACTGGGCCCACTACAATCGGGTTTCCGTCCAGGTCACGGGATGGAAACAGCACTTCTCAAAATATGGGATGATGCTCTCGAAGCAGCAGACAAGGAGAATCATGTCTTCTGATACTGCTGGACCTTAGTGCTGCTATTAACACAGTAGACCACAAAATGTTACTGACTCGCCTCGTAGAAGTAGCTAGAGTTGCAGACTCGGATCTACCCTGGTTCTCATCATTCCAGGAAAATCAATCCCAGACAGTGAAACTAGGACCTTTCACTTCTGAAGCATGTACTGTGTCATGCGGAGTCCCTCAAGGATCACCCCTGTCACAACATTTTCAACAAAAAGGACCAATACCTCAGACTAGAACAATGCCTCACTTTGATAGACAACTGGATGATGGAGAGTCACCTTAAACTCAATGGATCAAAAACAGAACTCCTTCTGCTCCACGCAAACCGAAAGAGACTTGCTAGGACACCATGGACACCACCGCCCATCTTGGGACAAACCATCACCCCAAGCACCAAAGTCAAAAGCCTCGGAGTCACTTTTGACTCCGACATGACAATGGATGTACCATGGATCAGTAGTCAGCGGATCTCACCATCTTCTGCATCTGCTACGAAGACTCGTTCCCTTCATCCCGAAAGAAGACACAGCAGTAGTGATTGGAACAATTATCAACTCCAGGCTTGACTATGCAAACTCCCTTTACCTCGGACTCCCAAAATACCATTTTGGTCGTCTACAAGTAGTGCAGAACACGGCGGCATGACTAGTAACAGGAAAAAAAAATGGGAATCAATCACTCCCTCCCTGAGGTTCCTCCACTGGTTGGCCATAAAGGACCGAGTCACATTTAAGACCCTCTGCCTGACGCACAAATGTGTACAGGGAATCGCCCCCCAATATTTATGTGAGAAAATAAAATACCACAACCCCAATCGCGTTTTTCGATCAACTAACCAAAATCTACTACAAATCCCCAAGGCCCGATACAAGATCAAAGGAGAACGAAGATTTGCAGTCCAAGGACCTCGACTGTGGAATGCGTTACCAACTAATATCCGAACGGAAGGGAATCACCAGGCCTTCAGGAAAAAACTCAAGACCCACCTATTTTGAAGGCTAAACAGAAGGAAATGGATACCAAGTGCCTTGAGGCGATTCAGTTCGCAATTGTAGCGCTATACACGTTATTCACTCACTCACTCAAAACGTTTAATCAAAGCAACTTTATATGAAATTGCAGAAAAATAAGCTTCTTTTCACAGTTTGGTTCTTTGGTTTCTGTCACTTTTTTTTCTTCTGTCCCAGGCACTTGCCTATGAATGAGTTATGGTAAATAATGCTCCCTCTGTTTGCAAAGTTAACCTCAGCTTTCTGCACCAGCCAGGAGATAGTCAAGGAACAGTGTTTTGGAAGAAAAGACTTGGGCTTCATCACAGCAGGCTTGTGAAATGTTGCCAGATATTTATTTGGTGCTAGGAAGTCTAGCTTTACCTCCAATCACTGAGCACATTAACCATCCAGCTCTCTAATGCCTAAAAAAGGACCTCATATTAGCCCAGATAGGGGCAATTAAATTACTGAACATACAGTGCAACTATACTACCATTATCCTACTAAATACAGAGTACTGATTGGTTCATTTTTTCACTGTTTTAAGATCAGAGTCTGCACCCTATTGCTACAGGTTCTCCTGTTGCAGAAATTAACTAGTAAGGAGTCCAAAGGAGCACTTTTTTTAGTTCACATGACTTGAAAAATATCTGGCTCTATCATACAAGACATGTGAACTTGTTGTAATTATGGTTGAAACAACAATGTACTGTATATACTGTATTAATTATTTTATCCCTGGTAACTTATGGCTTGACTGCATTTTAATCGGCAGAGACAACCTAAAATGTCTTAACACGTAATACAATGGCAAAAAAAAATCAAATGCATAGCTGAAAAACACTCAAAACCAAAAAAATGCTCTGCATGATCAGATATTGAGATTAATTAACTAAGTGAGTATTGGCTGCTCAATTAACAAAGTGAATTTTCAGGGTATATAATGGATAAATATGGGCATTGATAAAATACATTGTTTCCTAGAGTACCATCATCCACAAAATTCAGACATGAATTCAAAGCATCTTTTCATATTAATAGGACTTTAGGGCTCATTCACACTAGCTTTGGTCTCCAAAGAGAAATCATTCTCTCAATCATTCTTCAGAGAGAATTTGACAGACAGTAAGGGGGCATTGTATAGCACTGTGCAGCTCGTTTTGCACAGAGTGGCCCAAAAACGCAATTTTCTGGGGTCCCTCTGTGGCTCTATCAGCTCCTCTCTGCTTTCGATAACCTCCTATGGGAAGCGCTCTCCCAAGGGGGTTACCTTGTGGGTGCACTCCGGGTCCTGCATTTGGCGTCCGTAGCCGCCGAAGGTGAAAAAATATGAGTGTTTACAACCCCCTTAAAGTGGTAGCATGAACAAGCTCTTATAATGCAAGATTACATTAACTTCAGTCATCCAATGACGTGCAAGCAAACATTCTGTTTTTTGTTTTTAAATTTTAAACTTTCCTTGCCCACGACTAGGTATTAAAAGTACACACACTTTTACATTATCTACTTTTGATCATTTATTTTGTAAAGTGAAAATTCCCTTTGCTAAGTAAACAACCTTTGTTGTTTTAGTAAATCAACACAAAGTGTACAGTAATCAGCACCCTTCAGTTCAAATGGTTTAAGGTTTTGTTCCATCAATTTATTTGTTCTCATTGGCCAGATGAGATGGCATTTAAAATATTCCTAACAAAATGTCAAAACATCTAGAAACTAAATTTGTAGACAAATAATTCATACTCTAAGCTAAATAAACATGGGGTTTATTATAAGCATCATATTCCATGTATTTGCATTGTGGGAGCTATTTTACATTTTTCCACATGGTCCAATTTAATTATACATTAATTAAATTCTAATTAATTATACCAGCAATAGATTTAAAAAATGACATAATTAAAAATAAGTACTCACTTAACCTTAATAAAGAGTACCTCTCTGTATCTTATTTATATTTTTTGAATGCATTCAGTTTTAGCAACACTTGAATTGCTACTTATTTTGATTGCAAAATGGAAAACATTATTTGTTTAACCCACTTTGGACTCTTAAAGCTCCTTCTCAAGCTGCTCCTGTCTGACTGAATTGTCAAATTATAAAAACAATTGTTTTGGATCTGTATATACACTAGACATGCATGGCTAAGTAACTAAGCCCCTTGTCTTTGCATACCTACATAAGAAATGTTTCTTCAAACTAACAATGTTGAACTGAATAAATCAGCTTCTAAAAAGAGAACATATTTTAATGCTGGGGGATAGGAGCGGAATTGAGACTTAAGCAGGGTATACACGTTAATTTTTTTTTCAAACAGGAAGTTGAACAAAAAAAAACCTGACAGATCCCTGCAACAACACATTCAATGTTAATGTAGGGGCCTCTCCCACTGAGCTATTGTATTCTAACAGCAGGGCTCCCCATTAGAATACAGAGATCAGCTGGTTATTAGAACAGACAGTGGCACACACAAACTCAAAATTTGGCCTGTTCCTGCTGAATTAGACACTTTTCGGTCTGTATATACCCTGCCTTAGTTTATGTAAACCTGTACTTTGAAAGTATTCTATGTCAAAACAAGATATTTGCCTGTACCTCTCTCAATGGCCACACAAGTTCTGTCTCAACTGGTATTTCTAGATTTCAAGAAAAAAAAAAATTAAAAGCTGATAGGGAACTGCTCCAGTTGAGAAACATTTTATCTCAGGTGTATTTGGTTTATTTTGCAATAAAAAGGTGTAATATTGGGGTTAGAGGGGACAGTGTTTTTTTGGCATTTGTTCACATATATCCTACTAGCTGAAGTTCCATAAAGAAAATGCAGAACCAGTTTGTTCTTTAGTTTTGTTGAGTTGCTAGATGTTCTGTTTTTCTTTTTCTCAGTGTTTTCAGAATGTGTTGGAAAGCATTGGAACCATGGTAAAAAAAACAAGCATGAGATGATTAATTGACCACACACACACAGATGGTAATTATAATGGCCGATTCTTTATGGAATTGGGCTTTTGAATGAATTTACATTTAGGGATGTTTGGATTTTTTCCTGGATTGATCTAAACAGGTCTTGGCCACTAGGAAGAAAGGCTAGCTTTGAAGATCTCAGAATGTATGAGAAAGAAAGGTAGTGAGATAATGAAACAATGAGAAAACTGCCACATAGTCTCCCTCCTTTTTCTCAAGTCAGCGGAAAAAAACATTTCAAATTTGGGAGTTTTAAAGTCTTCAGGTTTCCATGGGGACAAAGAAAAAGTGATATCCCATTTCAGAAGATCCAATTACTTAACAAAAATAATGTTTAATATTGTTTAATTAATCTTTTAGGAAATTCACTACATTTTGGATGTGAGAAATAAGCAGGCTTACACAAAAGCACACAAACCAATGCACAAGCACATAGCAACTTAGTCTGCAAGACTTACTGAAGTAGGCAAAGCAGTTATCTATTTCAGTACAACACAATCATTGAAACATCACATACATAATAAAATAAAGCACTGTACTGCAAAACTGACATATGCATATTGTGCCCATGAATGCATTTGGCTTATTAAATGTCATTGTTTGACATAACATTATTAATTTTCAAGTGTTTGAAAATAACTAGTACAGAGAATTCATATAGTCTCTTTTAAAACACTTTTAAAGCAGTGAATTTTTAATTTAAGAGCTAGTTGCATGTGTCAGTTTCTTAAAATCCGGGTACAGCCCACCTGTGATGTCATAGAAAGGAGGGGCTTTTCCTCTGCAGACGGCTGTCTCGGTATCTCCTTCATCACCATGGCAACAGCCTTATCTGCCGCCCTAGAGCTTTTCCCCTACAATAGTGAAATACACAATGGCTTGTGTCAGGAAAAGGTAATATTATCACAAGCCCACCCCCCAATAGAACATGCCACTAAGCCCAAGTTTTTGCAAAGCAAAGTGAGCTAATGGCAATGGTATGTTTAACTGGTTAATACAGCGTCATGATCAATTTTTACATTGGCATTTGAATAATATAAAAAAAGTTAAAATAGTAGTAAAGTTATTGAGAAAAAAGCATGTTAGTTTAAACACAAAAGTTGATTACGTGATGCAGCTGAATAGGCTTTCATATTCAATGGCATATGGGATTCTTGCGTGAACATAGATATTAATACTGGAGATTGACAAAACAAAGTGATTGAAAAGTATAATAACTATAGACACAAAAATAAAAAGTTATACATAAATATTTTTATTTTTAATTGGAGAAGCCAACAAATGGAGGAAATAAAATTGCAATAACAGCACGAGTCTGTTAAAGTTTATCTATACCCAAAACTTTAATTTTAGTATACAAAATGGTTTAAAACTCTTGTCAGTTTTTGTTTTTTGTGACCTGTGTCTCATTTGGTAGATTTCTCTTCAATTTCTGTCCTGTTGAAAAAACAGGACAGGAAGGGAGAAGAAATCCCTTTTAGGCATTTTGACAACCCAAATTAGAATCCCAGTGCTAATGGCCACCAGAACAAATAGAAAGAATACTAATTCCAAGCAGGGAAAAGGACAGAAAAAAAACTGACCGGGGTTCTATTTCTTTAACCTCTCACCAAATACTGATAGTAAATTATTAAAATTCCTTCTCTTCAGGTGGGTGTGGAATGTCATGTGATGGTGGCTCCTATATGCACACAAATGAGCTTATTTTCAGGAGCTAATGTGTGCCATTTCATCAAATTGTAGGAATGTAGGAAGACAATTAATATGTTAGTCTACCAAAAAAAAAAATACCATACTGAATACATTTATTGAAAATAAAATATGTACTCTGCTGTTTTAATTGACATAATTTAATGAACTATGAACACAATGGGAAAAATATGAATTTGTGGTTGTGTGATGAAACATGTCAATGTACAATAAATAGAAATGTAATGCATATAAACTTATAAGACGGAACATACCGTTGTGTTAGAAAACATTATATTGTGTCACCTGTCTCTCTATCAGAATGTGTCAATGTTAGAACACAGATTTAAAACTGTATGTTAATAAAACATTGCTATGTTGGAACATATTGTTCTGAGAATGTAAAAAAGTGGCCAAAAGTTTTAAGGGAGCAGGGGTATAAATAGTCATTGCAGTTATAGGGCATAGGAATGCTCAGAAATCTGACGAGCATATTGGAGATTAAGTATGTTATAGATGCTCATCAGGTGGAAGAGTTGTGGAACGGGGTGAAAAGATTTTGCTCATTTGTGTTTATCTGTCCAGTCAGTTTTGGTTTAATTGGTTTTGGTGAAAATAGAGTAGGCATATATACAAGAAGAAATGGCACTATATTGGTAGGCTGAATTTTATGGTTTATGCTATATATGGAAATGTTACAAACATGTCTTGCCAGTGCAAAGTGAAATAACTATCTGCAAGGTATGAGGTACCCATATTAGGTATGAAAAAAAACAACCAATTTGATCAAATAGTACAAAACATTCACATAAAAACACACTTATTTGTGGCTATCTGCAAATGTCAAGTGTTTGGCAAAAATGTTTCCCACAGAGTTGAACAGCGCCGTTGAACTATAAGGTCTAAAATGTATATCACTCCTTTACTTACAACAAGTAATTGCAAAATTTCAAACATATATGCTGTTGAAGACACAGCCCTGTTTGCTTACATGCCACAGCCTCCTAAACCTCTACCTTACTGGATAAGTATCAGACACTAGTATTTAGGTTTTCTCTCATCCCATGATGAAGTCAGAAAGGTGAAACCTGGGTCAGAAGTCATCAGCCATGGAAATTTTTATACGCTTTCTAATCTTGTGAGAGCAATAAATTGTTATTCATTTTATGCTGGCATTGTTATATATGGGGTAATTCTGGTAGAGGGAGGTGCTAAGGATCACATGATTGTTACAGCATGAGAAAGTCAGAGGTCCCCCAATTCTCTACTTTATGGTAAGACAGTGGGCTGAGTAGACTAAAGTGTGATTCAAACATAAACAGTATGCCTGTGATTTCAGGTAAAGCCTGGTACACACTACTAGTTTTTTTTGTTCAACCCAGTGGTTGGAGCCACTGTACGAACTATGAAATGTTCATACAGTGATCTCCTCTGCTGACAGGGGGATGCCCTTCCTCCAGAAATCTCCTTTTTTGGTCATGCCCCCTCGACAGAATCTGGCCGACTGGTCGGCTTCTGTCGGACGGCTGCAAAACACACAGGATGAATGTAATCCGGTTTCTATTGAATCAGTTGATGCTGCCCAACATTTGGAGGTGTGTACTAGGCTTAACCACTTAAACCCCAGACCATATTGCTGCCCAAAGACCAGAGCACTTTTTGCGATTCGGGACTGCGTCGCTTTAACTGACAATTGCGCGGTCGTGCGACGTGGCTCCCAAACAAAATTGGCATCCTTTTTTTCCCACAAATAGAGCTTTCTTTTGGTGGTATTTGATCACCTCTGCAGTTTTTATTTTTTGCGCTATAAACAAAAATAGAGCGACAATTTTGAAGAAAAAACATATTTTTTACTTTTTGCTGTAATAAATATCCCCCAAAAATATATCCCAAAACTTTTGTTTTTCCTCAGTTTAGGCCGATACGTATTCTTCTACATATTTTTCTTAAAAAAAATCGCAATGAGCGTTTATTGATTGGTTTGTGCAAAAGTTATAGCGTTTACAAAATAGGGGGTATTTTTATGGCATTTTTATTAATATTTTTTTTTTACTAGTAATGGCGGCGATCAGCGATTTTTTTTTCAGTAATGCGACATTATGGCGGACACTTCGGACACATTTTTGGGACCATTGGCATTTTTATAGCGATCAGTGCTATAAAAATGCATTGGATTACTAGAAAAATGCCACTGGCAGTGAAGGGGTTAACACTAGGGGGCGGGGAAGGGGTTAAGTATGTTCCCTGGGTGTGTTCTTACTGTGGGGGGGGGTGGCCTCACTAGGGAAAATCACTGATCTTCTGTTCATATGTTGTATGAACAGAGGATCAGCATTTCCCCCCCTGAAAGGACCGGGAGCTGTGTGTTTACACACACAGCTCCCGGTCCTCGCTCTGTAACGAGCAATCGCACGCGCCCCTAGTATCCTGCGAGACGTAGAGCTACGGGCTCTCGCGCAGGGGAGCCAACCTGCTGCCGTAAAACGACGGCGGCAGGTCGGCAAGTAGTTAAAAGAAACTGTCCTCATGAGTGGAATGAATAGTCACCTGTTCACCTAAGGACTGGGGAGAGTGTCTAATACATAATCAGAAAGCAAGAGGTTTGGTCATTTTTGGTGTAAAAGTAAACAGAGCCGTGTTTTTTAAGCATGTGCATTTAAACGTTTGAAAACACTTGTGCTGAGTGAAGAAGTGACATAGTAATGTCCATAGTAATGGACTCTGGAACTTACTGCTCCACAGCGCTGTTCAACTGCGTGGAGGACATTTTTTCAAATGCTTACTGCAGATAGCTGCAAGTTAGATTGGTATTATGTGAAAGTCTAATACCCAATGGCAATCAATAAGCATTTGCTTTCTCGACATCGTAGAAAAAGCAAGTAGAAATTACAGCACTAACATTTTAAAAAGAAACACCTAAGGTGTAATTTGCCTAAGCAGTACTGTATATATCTTTGTTAATTTGCAGTAACCTCCAGTAAGTGTAATGCTGTAATGCTAAGAGAGGCTGTTGTTCACATTAGTAACTTCATGCTTCTATATGCGTTGTATTTATCTTAAAGCGGATCTCCACTCTAAAGTGGAGTCCCGCTGATCGGAACCCTCCCCCCCTCCGGTGTCACATTTGACACCTTTCAGGGGGGAGGGGGGTGCAGATACCTGTCTACAGACAGGTATCTGCACCCACTTCCGGCCCTACGATACGGGCAAAGGACGGGTTTTTTCCTTCCTTCCCGTCCGTCCCCCGTTGTATGCTGGGAACACTCGGCTCCCAGCACACAGCGGGAGCCAATCGGCGGGCGCAGCGCGACTCGCGCATGCGCCGTAGGGAACCGGGCAGTGAAGCCGCAGCGCTTCACTTCCTGGTTCCCTCACCGAGGATGGAGGGGGGAGCAGCAGGGTGACGAGCGATCGGCTCGTCATCTGCTGCGATCGCCGCTGGACTCCAGGACAGGTAAGTGTCCTTATATTAAAAGTCAGCAGCTGCAGTATTTGTAGCTGCTGGCTTTTAATATATTTTTCCCGTGGCACATCCGCTTTAATCTGATTGATTTCAAGTATGTGCATTTTGGTCAGCTTATCTTGTAGGAAACCCACTCTGATTGATATAAGCCCATGTGAATATATATCAACAATTTTAAATGTATACAACAGGGGTGTAACAAGCCATCACATGTGCCTGCTCTAGGGCCTGGGGTGGGAGGGGGGCCCTATTAGGGAAGATGTTCAGAAAAACTAAACTCTGAAGTTTCAAGTATAGAAGAGCTGAAGTTAGACAAGGATTGTTCCTGGTGACAGATCCCTCCCTCCCTGTGTAGTGGGACGCCTTTGATTAGCTGCCTTAGCAGCCTATAGACTGAGCTTCTGCTACAGACTGAAATGTATACTACAGGCATACCCCACTTTTAAGTATACAATGGGGGTTATTTACTATCACTGGAAAATGCAAAATCAGGCTCACTTCTACATGGAAACCAATGAGCTTCTAACCCCAGCTTGTTCGATTAAATCTGGCAATAAAACCTGGAAGCTCATTGGTTTCTATGGTGAGCCTGATTTTGCATTTTCCAGCGATAGTAAATAAACCTCACTGTGTACTTAAAAGTGGGGTATGCCTGTATATGCCTAAAAACTGCTAAGTGTCTTTTAGGACAACAACTTTGAGATAGCTAAAGAAACCAGAAATGAAAGTAGTTTTAATCATTGCTGTGTACAAGAGCATTAAAAATGTTGTCAAAATATAAAATGTCATGATGGTTATTATTATTTCTAACTGAGTATGCTTACATTCCTTATGCTGCCTGTCCCTGGCTTAGACATTGTTTCTCTTACGATCAATAACATATATTGTCACAGTTGACACTGCCAACTGCCACAGATAGAGGTAGCTGAAAGGGTCATCAAAATGTTGCTATGGGGCCCCATGATTCATTGTTATGCCCCTGGTATACGTACTGATGCAAGTAGATTGTTGTTAAAGTGTGTAAATGTATACAAATACAGTACACATAAATTGTAGTACAAAAATGTATAAAATATTACAGTCAAATGCTACAATTTGTTGCTTTCACCTAAGTGTTTTGACATGCCTAGGAAAGCTACGCATGTGTGAACAAAGTCTAAGATAAGTACCAACATTATCTACAAGCTTAGGGCCACAATCAAATACTGTATCTATTTTTAGTTTTCATAATGTGCATCCTATTTTTTCCATATAGAGCTTACCTTATGAGGCATTATGGACCCTAAAGAGGAAAACCTTTAATGTTTTAAACCCAACCATGTATAAGTATATTTGCTTTTTTAAGGAAAATCATAGTATGTTACTCTATTGTTATCACCTTTGTGAAAAAGCATGTTGAATTCTAGTCAAAAGATTACATTGTTCTGATATTTTAAAAGCAGGTCATTGGTTGACTGGCTATATCACAGTGTGGTTCTTTAGAATTTGCTTTGGACACTGCTGAATTTTAGATCATAGCAAATAAGCTATTTTTTTCAGTTGGGTGTATTGATGTTATACAACATTATGTGCACTATACTTTACAATTGATCTGCTAGAGCCTTTGGAAGATGTAAACTTTCTATTGCATACATAGTTCACACAAGAAATCCCCCTCTGTTTTTTCTTTTTAGTAACTGTTTGCAAATACAGTATATATAGTATATATACGTATATATACAGTGCTTTGGCATTTTTAGGTCCAACGTTTCCACAACACCCAATTCAACATATCACTGTCATTAGTGCAACTGCTATACGTAGTCAACAACATACATTAAATATTAATATTTACTTATAAATTACGCATAAATTAAACATTCTTTCTATTTTGTTAATTAAACTGAAATGACTGTAGGCTAGGCACTGTATTTGTATAGTTCAGCATACACATTTGCTTTCAAATGGCCAGTTTGGTTTAAAAAGTACTCAGAGCTGTAGTTACCCTGCCAGCTTAAGCCAATTCATGTTGTTAAATTGGTTGTCAACCTAAAACCTCTTTTGGATCAATGGAGGTGGAATTTGATCCCCAGGTATTTCTTGTTTAATATAACTATTATAAGGAAGACCTCCCTTCTCCCAGGGCTGAATTTCCTGGTTCCTTTTTTTGAAGTGCAGTCTCCATATATAGTTTTAAAGAATTCATATTGGAATTTTCATAGATATTACTCCAGATAGTGGAAAGAGGAACATTAACTCATGTCATACTAGGCCTAAACATGGGTGGGTGTCATAGAAAGCAGTAGGGACCTGAAAATGATCAAATCCTTTCTTACGTCATACAAACCTAAAAAAGAAAGCATGAATGCCATTCTAATTGAAATTTTTAATTGATTCTTTGTAAAATGAATATGTCATATTAATAAATAAAAACTCTATTTGGATGTCCCCTATGGTTTTTTACTATGATGAAGAACACTTCATTAAACCTGCACATGACATACTAATTCAGTGTTTCTTGCTTCTGCTTAATTGTGTCTAAATACAATTCAGCGTGTCCCGTGGAGAGTTTAGACATATGACATCCGCAAAAGTGTATTGTAAGCATAAAACATGCTATCTATATAGGAATATCTTCATAGCAGTGAAAGATATCATGCTATACTATCCATATTGTCACAGTAGATTAAAGCAGCATTTATTCTGTTAAAAAAATTGAAAAAAGCCACATTTTCTCAAATTTATAATATTTTGTTTCTGTTATTTGGATGTGATACAATTGTATGTGTTAAAGAGCTGTACACTTTTGAACAATGTACATTTAAATACTCTGAGGCTTTCTAGGTATACTTTTATATAGGGGGGTATATTAAATTATTACTTTGCACTGTTGATTTAATAAACATGTTTTCTTCAAACATGTTTCTTGTGAACTTCTTAACTTTTGAATGATTTGACTGGGTGTTTGAAATGAACTTTGAAAATTACTGTGTAATTAATCAGCTCTGTTAAGCAGCCGGAAATTGTCTTACCTGATATGATGGATGAAAAGGACTGCTGGGCATGGGTCACCAAGTTCCTTCTACATAACACCAGACTGAGATTAAACATCACCCTAGCTTCTAAAGCATAATAGCCCCTTATTGTGTAGTTTAAAAATGCAAATGGGATAGTGATGCTTATGTACTGACATCACTACAACACATAGCAAATAATTAAAAAACAAAAATTTTTTTAAGCTAACTATTATTATGAAAGAAAGTAGACTTTACTGATACTTATGGAAAGACGGCCATACATGGTGTGAATTTCTTTCCTGCAACTATGGGTTGCAGGAAAAAAATGCACTCAATTTCCCCCATCAACACAAAGAGTGCTGACAGGAGAATTCCTTCTACAGAGCAATTGTATTCTTCCATCGGGGGGGGGGGGGGGGGGTGTAAGCCATCCCTGCCAGGAGAAGACAGTGATTATTGCTAGCGGCTATAGTAGCCGCTAGTGATTGTATGTAGCTCTGGCAGGCTGGTCGTACCCAAGTTGATCAATCGATCAACTTAGTACATTCAGCCTGCCCATACACAGTTTGAATCTCGGCCGATTCAGTAGGAACCAGCTGAGATTCAAACCGTGTATAGCGTGCCTAAAATGTGGACAGGAGCATTTTTTTCTGGGATATACAGAGTTTGTAAAGTACATACATTACAGACATTTTAAGACTTTTATGGCTTAGACAACAAGCTTATTGCCTGATGTCGAGTTATCATTCTGTTTTTTTTTGCATCAAACTTTATGCTTTTTTGTAAAAACATATCTCAAGGTCAGCTAAATCCAACTAATTTCTAAACTTAAAAAAAAAATGTAAAAAACAATAATTTGGTTAAAAAGAAAACTTATTTAAAATCTGTGTCTGGAAAAAAATATCCTTTTTTTGTGCCTTTAATACACCAGCCCTGGATGTAGAAGAATTGATACTAATATTTACAATGTTTGCTTCAAATGCTGCTTTAATTACTACTGCACATTGACAAGCATACTTCATATACAGCAGAATCAATTTATGAACTGTCAAACATAGAGCTGTTGCCCATAGTACATAGTTAGGCCGCATGTTCCATTCTCTTACAGTGCAATTCATGGAATAAAAGCTGAAATCTGATTGGATGAAATAAGCAGCTGCTCTATTTTTAAAAAAGCTCCAGTTGGATCAGCTTCATGCAACCTCTTGTAAATGAAAGTGTACCGGTCGCCTATTCACAGTTAGATTGCATTGGTGGGCTAAAAAATATTCACAAGAATAAAAACTGGAGCAATGTCCTATCTGGCCAAATAACTTCATGTCTACCCATTATCTCTATCCACTCCAATGAGCCAGATGTGGGGAGAAGGGTGGCATAGTGAAGCATGTATATACTGTAAGCACCGTACATCAGTTGTGAACAAATTGAAATCAGGCCATGCCATGAGTACATAGAATGATTCTAGAATGACAGAACTTCCATTTAGATTTAACTATACGCCGAAAAAAGCCGACTACAGACGCCGTAAAAAAATTCGCCGGCCACTCGTACGTTCGTGGATCGTCGGAAATAGCTAATTTCCCTCCCCGACGCGGAAAACGACGTGAACGCCACCCAGCGGACGCCGAAGTATTGCATCTTAGATCCGAAGGCGTATGAAGACGTACACCTGTCAGATCTAACCCAGAAGCCGTCGTATCTTGTTTTGAGGATTCAAAACAACGATACGATGCGGTAAATTTTAAAGTACGCTGGCGTATCAGTAGATACACCGGCGTACTCGCTCTGTGGATCTGGCCCTTTGTAGTTTGTAATGTTTAGTTCTGTCAATGACAAGGAAAAAAGTCTGTATTCTTTAGTAACAGTAAACCCACAATTCCTTTTGGATCACCTAGGCCCTCCAACATAAATGACATTCCAAGTGTGCTGGGGGGGGGGGGGTAGGAGTACTTAAAGTACAACTTTCCCTTTTAGGTAAAGTTTACTTTAAAGTGAACAAAAATGTGCACATAGACAATTGTTATTGCAACAGTTGTCCCCACTGAAATATTTCTGCCCCTTATGACAAATGTAAAAATGTAAAGTGTTTTCCATCATTTTCTGTCCCACAGAGAGAGAGGAGAAATTAAAATTCCCCAGTAGTTA
Organism: Rana temporaria; assembly: GCF_905171775.1. Taxonomy (NCBI): domain Eukaryota; kingdom Metazoa; phylum Chordata; class Amphibia; order Anura; family Ranidae; genus Rana; species Rana temporaria. The sequence goes on from NC_053492.1 coordinate 179,142,718, forward strand.
TGGAGCTACACTGTACACTGTATCTGAAACTGAATTATTTTTTTTTAGCTTTAAATGCCTTTAAAGCATATCTAAAGCCAAAACTTGTTTTAATTTTCTAGTAGATGAACTAGAATAGTAGTAGTAATAATAATAGTAATAGTAGTACATTTTTAGTAGATGAATCTAGTAGAATGGTTAGAATCCATCTGATAATGCCCTCTATAATGCTGGTTTTGCAGTATAACCAGGGCATTTTTTCAGCAGGAACGCAGTTTCGGCGCCACCAGCTTTGATGTATGTAATGACAAGGGGTTCTGGGGTGAACTGATGCTGGCTGCTGGGGAATCTATTTTTGCTGCAGGGGATCTATTTTTGCAGAGGGGTCTATTGTTGCTAGTGGAGGATCTATTGTTGCTAGGGGAAAATTATTGCTAAAAGATATTTACTGTTGGGGAAGGAATCTATTGTTTGCTGCTTCCACTGTGTTTAAGTGGCAGGTACACTTTGAAAAAGGTAAAATCGGTGCAAAACAATATAATTTTACTGTTCTGCTCAAATCAATAAGCTAAAAGTAATGAACAAAGGATATGTCAGGTTTACATGGAAGGAATAGCACCTTTTCATGTGAAAATGAATAAGTGAGGACACTAACTAAAAATCAAGTCTCCTTGCCTTATCATTATGGCAGCTTTTCCCTTCCAGATACTAAGAGCCATAGTCAGCTGCTCATTGCTGCAGGTGCATTCTGGTTCATTGATAAAAGGTTACACAACGTCACAACATTTTTCTGAAAATCTAACCTATATTTTTGCTACATCTACCAGCATGCTTCTAAATGCATACACTATATTAGTCCTACAGAAATAAATCTTGAGGTTACACAACTTTATATAGCTATGCATGCAGGTGAATAATTTCCTTGTAGAGAAAAATAAATAATAACCCACCAAAATTGGGGTCAAGTCACTTTTTGGAAGACTGAACCACTTTTTCTTCAAGGTCACACCTACTACCTGAAAGAAGCCATGACACTTTTATTAGATCACAGTTGACCTGTGGAATAGGAATAGACTTACTTTGCAACTCTGTCTCTATTTAGATGATTTTTCAATCAAAAAATTTGACTCAATATTCCAAAAAAGTAAGAACCGAGTCAGGGAAGGAGTGTCAAAGTTTGACATCCATCACCTTTAGTAGCATTAATAAAGTCAATCTGTCACTATAAAAAAAAAACTACTATTATATATAAAGTTAGGTACCTGCATGCAGTCCCAGTTGCTACAAGACATTCTGATTGGGAAAAGTTTCATCACATCCTCATGTCTAAGCTTCTTTTTCATGAACATTTCTATTGGCCAGTGGGGCACAACTCCATTCTGATGGGCCAATCAATATGTCAGTAGGGTGGGAGGAAGTGCCAAAGCTTTGCCTGATCATAATGGCCCAGGATTGGCCCAAAACTTTGGGGACTGCAGGCTGCTGCAGGTAAGTGCAGGTACTTCCAGGTGTCTGTACTCTATACTTATTATCAGTTTTATAGTTTTTTATGTGACAGACGTTACAACTTGTACAAGGAGTATAAACAGTGAGCAGCAATTAAATATATAAGCAATGTGATATATGTTTTATATTGTCATGATCTGTACTGAATATCAATTAGTCTGACTTAATATTTTTTTAAATGATGGTACCATAATTAAACACAGAAAATACATCTTCAGTTAAAACAAATCTCCAGAAGTTCTTTTCTTGTATGAGACATTGAGAATGTAAATATCCACATGTACTATTCATTTGCTGGTTTCAGCTCAAATAGGATGCTGGCAATTTGGGGCCTTTAAAACAGCTTTCAGCCACCATTGTTTACTAGTTGCCAGTGACCAACAAATGAAATATTTTCAAAATTAATCTAAACCCCCTCCAAGGCCTTCAAAGGCAAGATTGCTTGCTTATAACCCCTTATATTATTGTTTGTTCATTTGAAACCAGGAAATACGTGGATCTAAAAGCAGACATCAACAATACTTGTTGGTCAATTGTAAGGCACTTTAAAATGCTTTTAACCAGATTTTAATCACAAAAACAAATGAGCATATCAATGCACCCTATCACCAACCCATGCGCTAGATGAAGTTGGTGGAAAGTTGCATTCTTTTTTTTTAATGAAAATATAGTTAAACGTGGATGAAAATGATGAGTGTGGAGCCAGCATAAAGGTAGGGAAAAACAGAACCAACAGAATCAAACAGAAACACAACCAATCAAAGGATAAACATACCACTGTGATAAAAATGTGATACAAATGTTATGCTGTCTGTGTACTTTGTTAATTCAATTGGATTAATTTACCAATGGCAAATAGCCTGTTCACTTTGCAAGGGAATTTTCACTTAGCTAAGTGAATGCAGTGAAAATTCAAATTTTTGCTTGTACATGATTAAATGATAGAAGTCAGCCCAGTTTCCCAACATTCTCACAGCTAAGGGAAAATGCCTTTGAAAAATGAATGGCCTATTTCCTTTTAGTAAATTAACCCAAATGCTTTATGTGGCAACAGCCATAAAATGAAGATTTTTATTTCTATATATAAGAACTTCATCCTTATAATTGGCAGGTGTAAATATACAACAAAAACTGCAGAACGCAGACAGTGTTAAAGTTTATTTAGGCCCAGACCATTCCTCATGTCATGTTATCCTAAACCAGCAATTGTGAACATGCATTTTTACAGCTAAAAAGATCAGTAGATGCTTTCCTTGATGAAAATCATTGATTTGAGCTGCATGTAGAGGTAAAAGACATGGAATGGGAAACAAAAGAGATGACTGGAACCCTGATAACAGCCCTTAAATGACAGGAATATCACTGAGGTAAAATGTTATATTTGCAAAGGTATATTTTTTTCTTCATTTTTTTTAAATTTACTGGTACCAATTTTGCAGGGTCTTCAGGGGTGAACCATTTAAAATGGACAGAGCAAGTCCCAAATCATGTGTACAAGTACCAGAGTATTGTGTATTGCAGCATCTACAGTACTAACATGTTTCGGCAGGAGCCTTCCTCATAGCATGCTATGAGAAAGGCTCTGGCTGAAACATGTTAGCACTTTAGATGTCAAACTGCTGTTAGTGCTCAATAAAGATTTGAGAAGAAGCAATCAAGTTACAGGCATTTCTTGCTATTTTGAAGTCACTGGGTTAAGTCTATTTCTGTGGGGATTACTGAGTAATTTTTTTTTGATCAGAAGCATTATTACAATAGAAAAGAGTAAAACTGAATATTTTGTCATGCAACCAAAAATGCTGTCAAATGACAAACTAACATTAAGCAAAATACAGTCAAAAAAGAAAAAAAAACACATACAAAGTCAAACAATAGGAAGAAAAGATTAAAAAAGAAAACTGAGAAAATAAGAACACAATAACAAAACAGTTGGGAAAAAATGAAAACGTTAATGAAATTCATGTAAATGTTCTAACTTAATAACGTATTCAATTTATCAAAATAGTGTGGTACACACAGCCTTATGGGTGCTTCTTATCATTGGTGAAATAACTGCTCATATATGAACCCATACTGTTTCCCAAATATGTAGGAAGTGCCCACATATGCATAATAATGTAATTAATTAAACCATAAAGCCATGCACTACATAATCCCAGTAAATAAAATGTACTGATTGGTTTATTTTCTGTGATTTAAGTGGTTGGGAATATACATTATGTCATTGACCTTGGGCTTTCCAAATTGCAGAAGTGAAACAGTATAGGGTTTGATCGATACCTTCACTACTTCATTTCATCCCTGTGAATATCTAGATGGGCATAATACAGTCAAGTTTAGCAGATTACCAGTCAAGAGAATCCTGACATGTTTACTTATATCTAGCTTAGGTCAACAGCGAATTTGCACGTGCATCGTCCCAAGAGGATAGTTGTACCTGTACATCTCCTAAATATTCCAAATGCATTACTCAAGATCGATGGACTAAGAGCATGCTTATTAAAATGAGTAAATCATGCCCAAAATCTTCAGTACTGCACCAGTATTTAGGATTAGCATAAAGGAAATTTCCAGTTATAATACAGCAGAAAGATAAACAATTTGTAAATAATACATTGGTTGAGAAGCTTTAATAGTAAAAGAGCATCTCTTAAAATACTGTAAACAAGTCACCGGCTTTAAACTGGCAATATTTTTCTTCTGGCTGTGTTTGTTACTGCAAGAATTGCTGAGGACAGCTAAACTGTGGATATTAGTTCATTAGATGACCCATCACGGCTACATCATGACATGTCACACAGTAAACAAAAGACTGGTTTAGGATTCGGGAAAAATGATAACAGGTTCGCCCGAGGCTGTTGTGGATGTTATCCCGAAATGGAAAGACAGGGTTTATTAGAGAAGATCCCAAAACACATAGATTGTGAATTGTTTCATAAATACTTAGAACACTAGGGCATTGCAGAAGAGTTCTATTGCATTGCTTGTAAGTTAACATAAAGGTACACACACACACACATATATGTGTGTGTGTGTGTGTGTATATATATATATATATATTCTCTAAATTTAAATAAATAAATATGCATATGTAAATCTACAGTATATAATAACATAAATAATTAAACATTTGTGCTGGTTATAATTAATGTTGTCAATGTATGTTATAGCCCAACTAAAGCCAAAACTCTTTATTATTTTTTTCATTTTGAAGTGTTGAGTGTTAGGGCTTGTTTTGACAAGCTTTTGTTCACTTCAAGTGGGTTTTCCATTCTCTTACAAGTATTTGGAGATGCAAAGTCCACTTGAAACAGGTCAAATGCAGACCAGAAGTAAGTCAAATGCAGGTCAAATGTAACTGTCTGTGAATTCTGAATGATCTCAGAAGTGTCAAAAACTGATGCCATTGACAAAGGTCCAAAACTTATTGACATAGATCCTAAAAGTGTCAAAACCCCTGTCATTGCTGTCTTTGGGTACCATTGGGGAGGTTCAGGTTCAGTATTGATCCTAGTGACCTTTGTCAGTTGGACAGAAGGTAAGTGGTAATCCAAAACTTTGCAGTTGTCACCAAAACATGAATAGATGTAAAATCATTCAATGGGTATATCTCTTAAGCCTCAGGCCTCGTACACACGACCGAGTTTCTCGGCAAAAACCAGCAAGAAACTTGCTGGGATTTTTTTTTGCCGAGGAAACCGGTCGTGTGTACATTTTTCGACGAGGAAACTGTCGAGGATCCCATTGAGTCAAAAAGAGAGCATGTCTTCTTTTTCCTCGACGGGAATGGAGAAACTTGCCTTGTCGAGTTCCTCGACAGCCCAACAAGGAACTCGACGAGGAAAACGATGTGTTTCGCCCGTCGAGTTCCTCGGTCGTGTGCACGAGGCTTCATACACACGATCGGACTTCCAACTGACTTTTTGAGTGGATTTAGCTTTGAATGGGTGTTGGCCGTGAACTTGGTATGCATACACACGGCAGGACTTTTTCAGCCAACTTTCACCAAATCACGTGGTTTTTCAACTCTTTACCGCCACCCTGTGGGCAACTTCTGCTATTGTTGGCTGATCTTTAGCATTGGTTCTGAGCATGCGTGCTTGTACTTTGGACTTAAGTCCGATGGACTTGTGTACACACGATCGGATTAGCCGACGTAGGACATTTGTTGCCGGAAAGTTTGTCTGTTCTCACAGCAAACATTTGTCCGATGAAAAAGCGAAAAAGTTTGTCTGATGGAGTGTACACACGGTCGGATTGTCCGATCAAACAGGTCCGTCGGACATTTGTTGTCAAAAAGTCTGATCGTGTGTATATTCCTTTACAGTGAGAACTATCCATGATGGGTGTTTTCAAATCACTTTGGAGAGTTTCCTCACTTTCTTTTGTAACTCTGAAACAAGAATCTCATCATAGTTCCCACGCTGGCATGTTGTGTTCTCAGCTTTATACTTGCTGAGTGAGAGCCCAAACCATGATATACTATGCATCGAAATGTATTTGTGTGGCTGAACAATATTCTGATGCATCGTCCTTAAGGAATGGAAAACTAAATCCCAGTGAGGCACCCTGCCAATTTAATAGCTCACATGCTTAGCAATGAGATTGTTGATGTAATTAAGCAGTAATGTATTTCACATAGAAAAAAAACGATACAAAGAATCATGAAAAATTAAGCAAACCCAGCATTTGTTTCTCTAAAACGAAACTTAGAAATGGCAGATCTAAAATGAGATAAAGGAACAAGTGAACTAAATTATATACTGCTAGTGCTTGTGCCCTGATTTCCTTTGGGTACTCAAATTTGATCTCATTGCCACTGTGTGTGTATGTGACATTTTGATGTAGGTTTGTTGGAGACTTGTGTGAATAGTTTTTATGTTCTCTAGCTACGTTGGTTTCCTGAATGAATATAATAATAATACTTTATTCTAAATAAAAGGAAAGCTTAATATATTATTCCTTTTTTCTTCTTTAGTCATTTTTGTTTATGTATGTTTCTTAATGGAAAATCACTAGGCACCGTGGGTGTCATTTTTACTTATTGCAGTTTAGGAAGTTTTCCTTCAGAAATAAAAGCTTTTATCCTGTTATTTGCTTTCCTCCAGTAAAAGGCAACATGTAGGATTATATAAAATTACATCTTTAATATGCTCTTGAGAAAGGGAAAGCTACAAATGGGATAAAACATACCACACTGAGGAAAATACAGTAATATTCTGCAGATGCAAAGCGATGAAAATGCAATGCTGGAAGCAAAAGATAACAATATTTAAGTGATATTACATCTGACTGTTTTATTGTCACTTGCTGTGTGCTCAAGCAGCAGTTTCCCATTTTCTAACACTATTGATTGCAAAGATTAGACGTGGGGGTGATTATAAAGAATGAGCTTTTGTAAGCATGAATCTCCTGTTGAAAAATGATGGTTATGTAACATACAGTATGATTATTAATATTTGCAGCCTGCCATTCAAGCACGAGGATGCAAGAATCCCCAGAATCTGAATTATAGAGTGGCCAAATAACTATATTGCCAATCACAGCTAACAGTAGACAATACCAAGACAATGGCGTTAGTTTACTAAAGGCAAATAGGCAGTTTACTTTGCAAGGGAATTTTCCCCAGAACTTAGTGAATGTGGTGAAGTTGTGCTGACTTCCATCACCCATTCATTTTCAGGCAAAAAAGATTTTATTATCCTTGCACGTGATTGGGTATTTTTGCAAAGTGAAACTTCAACACATTCGCTAAGCTTTGGGGAAATATCCCATGCAAAAGTGAGTAGCCTATTCACCTTTAGTAAATAGACCCCAAAATATCCCACCCAGGACAGAAGAGATTTATTTTTCTTTAGTAGGAACCAATATTGTAAAGATAATTATTTTCCTAAACACATACAGGCAAATTCAATTAAGTTGCAAAAACCAAAGTCATGCGCTAAGTGAAGTCATCTACATAATGCAATCATATTTAAAGATGAACCATAATAATTTTGGTCAAATTTTCTTAGTTTATAAACTTTTTTTTATCTTTGTTTTTCTTTACTTCATAAAGGTGGTACTTTGTGATTAATCTCCCTGGCGGTATGATTCTTTCAGAAAAAACATGCTGAAAGCGGTACAATTATTTGCAAGGAAATTTGTCGTTTTATACTGTAGGTCTGTAATTTTTAGGAATAACTCACTTAAATCTGACCAAACAAGAGTCTAGTAGGCATCCCGAGTATGACATTTTTAAATTTTTAAAAACTAAATTATAAATCATAATATAATAAATAATTATAAATAATTATAACAAATAATAATATAATTCTAATAAAAATTATTCAATAATGTAATCAACTCAAAATCACTGAAATTTGCTGAGTTGCAGAATTGTTGCTGTCATAATTTTTTTTCTTTTTATGACGAATTTCCCCACAAATCGCTATCGCACAATTCTGCAAGTGATTATAATTTATTATCGCTGTTTTCTAGCTGCTCTAAAACCATTTTTGACATAAATGGACACTTTTGGTTGCTATGGACAATCTACAGTTTGCAGGCAGAAAAAAAGGTTTTTATTATACAAAAGAACATGCAGGGCACTGGGCAGACCACTAGGGACAAGGGGGGTGTGTATTTTTTACATACAGTACTGTAATCTATAAGATTACAGTACACTGTATGTATAGTGTATGTTTACTTTTTTGAATTTGGCGCCGATCTCCGCTCCCGTGCGTCGTAACGTCGCAGGGAACGGAGATCGACGGCACAGGAGGACGCTGTGTGAATCGAGCGAGGTCCCGCTCGCTCACACAGCGCGGTGACATCGCTGGATCCAGGAGAAGGTAAGCCAGCGCACGCTGCAGGCTCTGCATAGCTACCCCGAGCGTGACTTGGGGTTACCGATTTTGGTCGAAAAAATCAACCCCGAGTCACGCTCAGGGTTACCGCCAGGAGGGTTAAACATTTTTATAGCGTGCTTTCATAGTAGTTTATTTGCATGCTGGGCTTTCTTTAAGAAACTTAAGCACGATCTATGTGCTTGTTCACTGCATTTTTCTCTATACTGTATAAAAATATATATACGTGGCAGTGTGAGCTGAGGTCTGCACTAAGCCAAACAGGTGGTTTTATTATTTTGCTACCAAGCGATTTAACTGACTGCTGTCATTCACCTCAGTAGGCTAGAGCTATAAAAACATTTTCTTATTCGTTTATTCATGCTACTAAAACCACTGGTAATTAATTACAAGAATCAGTCAGTTGTTAGGAAGATTAAACAAATGTCTCCCTATAGAGTGAGCTTCACAGATAGCATGCAGAAGCATCTCAAGGTGATCAATTGCACATGATGTGATCATGAGAGAGTGATCACCTTTACATGCTACCTGTGTAGTTTACTATTATTTATATAAGAATGACAATTTCTCTATATATGATAATTCTTTGAATATACATAAATAATTCTCTATCTATGATGACAATGTAACCCTTATTTTTAATAAATGACATTCACTTAGTAACATATTTTCAAATTCTCATTGGCCTGTTGTCAGGTAGTCTAAGGCCTCGTACACACGATAGGTTAACCAGAGGACAACGGTCTGATGGAGCGTTTTCATCGGTCCAAACCGATCGTGTGTGGGCCCCATAGGTTATTTAACCATCGGTTAAAAAAAAGCCAACTTGTTTTAAATTTAACCGATGGATTCCTAACCAATGGGACAAAACCGATCGTTAGTAGGCACGACCATCGGTTAAAAATCCACGCATGCTCAGAATTAGGTTGACGCATGCTTGGAAGCATTGAACTTAATTTTTTTCAGCACGTCGTTGTGTTTTACGTCACCGCGTTCTGACACGATCGTTTTTTTAACCGATGGTGTGTAGGCGCAACGGACCATCAGTCAGCTTCATCGGTTAACCAATGAAAATGGTCCATCGGTCCGTTCTCATCTGATGGACAGATTGTGTGTACGAGGCTTTGGGCCTGGTACACACAATAGGTTAACCAGAGAACAACGGTCTGATGGACCATTTTCACTGGTCAAAACCGATCGTGTGTGGGCCCCATAGGTTATTTAGCCAACTTGCTTTAAATGTAACCGATGGATTCCTAACCGATGGGAAAAAAACGATCGTTAGTAGGCACAACCATCGGTTAAAAATCCACGCATGCTCAGAATCAAGTCGACGCATGCTTGGAAGCATTGAACTTCGTTTCTTCCAGCACGTCGTTGTGTTTTACATCACCGCGTTTTTTAACCGATGGTGTGTAGGCGCGACGGACCATCAGTCAGCTTCATCGGTTAACAGATGACAACGGTCCATTAGACCGTTCTTATCGGATGGACTGATCGTGTGTACGAGGCTTTTAAGTAGTCTAAAAGTAGGCCTAGTTCTGTATATACGGTATAGAAAAGTCAGGAGAACAATCTAGCGTCTGCCATAATTCTGCTGCATATGCTAATTTCCTTCTTTCTTATTTGTCGTTGCAAAGTGTTAGGCATTCTACTGGTGTAGAATAAAACTATTGCTGTTGGAGTTTTCTGTATTAATGGAACACTTATATGACTCCAATTAGGAGGTCATCTTCTCAGCCTGAACCATTTTATGATACTGTATAAATTACAGCCTGTAGCCTTCATGTCATCTATAAATGTTACAGAGTTCTCCAAATAAATAGGATTTCTGCGCAGGCGAGAGCTGAACACTACAGCAAATTGTTTGGAAAAGGCAGTAGATCTCTGTAGTGTGCATGAATCTAGATGAATATTAATGAGGTTTTCTGCAATAATGTACAACAGTAAAGTTCAATACTCAATCCCTTTCTTCTGAAAAGCTAAAAATAACAAAATATTTTCTCTAACCCCATGTATCCTTCACACTGTATCAATAATTCAGTTGCTTCAAGCAACCTTCTTCATAAATTACAGACTTACATTTAATTTATGACTGGCTATCTATTACAAACATTATAGCCTTTATGGAAGTATGCTGCTATGTAGGAATTAACTGTGAACACTGCTTATTTTAAATTGCCGTTTCATTTACAATATATATAATTTTAGGTGTCTGAAATCCAGTGCAAGCATTTGGGGTTCTTGGTTTTTGGCATCCAAAGCAAACCTACATTTTCTTCATTATCTTTAACCACCGAAGTACCAGCCTGTATATGCTCATTATCAGGCCATTATTCATTTTTCAATCATATGATAGTGTGACCGACAATTACTTTGTCATGAATTTTATGATGTTTTTGAAACAGATATACGGTAGCTTTCTTTTGGTAATTGCCATTTTATTTTAAATTTTTTTCTTTAATACATAAAAAAAAGACCAAAAAAAATAAAAAAATGTTTCTCTTACATTATAAAACATATAAATAATGCCTGTGTTCTTGAATATTTTCAAAATAACCCTTTTTTGGACTGTAGACACCTCAAGGTGATCTCATTTTTTGCCACGGTTCTTATGGAATAAAAAACAAGCTGGTATTGAGCTGGTTAAAATATGGAGTTTGGTATTGGTGCAGTAGATACAGTGCATCATTATTATACAGGGCATACATGGAGAGAGGAGGCGAATGGGTTTAAAGTGGAGTTCCACCCAAAAATGGAACTTCCGCTTATCCCACTCCTCACCCCCTTACATGTCACATTTGGCATGTAATTTTTTTGGGGGGGGAGTGGGGGCTTCAGGAGAAGGGGACTTCCTGTCCTACTTCCTCCTTCCGCCGAGGGGCTGCAAAGGCCATTAAGCTTAATCGCCTTTTGGCAGCCCCTCCCTGTAGGCGATCGCCTAGGACACGTGACAGGTCCTAGCCGATCGCCTGTCCAATCAAACAGCGCAGCGCTGGGCCGCGCGCGCATGCGCAGTGCCGCTCGCGCATGCGCAGTGGGTGCCCGGCCGTGTCGCCAAAAGCTGTCATGGCCGGGTGCCCACAGTGGCAATGAAGACGCCGGCCGGGGAGGGGGGGAGAGGAGCGGAGCCCCAGCCGGCGCGTCGCTGGAACGCTGGAGCAGGTAAGTGTCTGTTTATTAAAAGCCAGCAGCTACACTTTTTGTAGCTGCTGACTTTTAATAAACATAAATATTGGCTGGAACTCCCCTTTAATGTACAGGTCATATACAGTTAGAGGAAGGAGATGAGGGTGTTATTGTGCAGAATAAGAAAATTTATATTTAGGCACTACAGAGACAGGATTGAGATGAGATGTGCAGGGGAAGGAGGTGGTGAGTGAAAGGATTAAAAATGATTTTGCAATAAATTTACTGTATATATTAAAAAAAAATCTAAGTTACAAGTTAAAAACATCCATTGATCATCCTTCCTTGTGAGAGAAATGGGAGGGCTCTCAAATAGTAGTATATCTTGTTCTAACAGTCCTGTTAGCCCTAACCTGGCACCCTCATATCTCTGTATAATAATACTTACCCTTCTCCATATAAAGAATTGGGCACCACACCAGTTCCTGTTTTCCTGATGTCCAGCACATTCTCGTCTCAACATCAGCACTAGAGCTGTCATGAACTGCCAAATACATGATGTCATAGATGCAGTGAAAGGAAATAAATAAAAGTGATACACACAGTGCCCACCCAACATCCAGCACCATTCTAACAAATTGAATGAGCAGTGCAATGCTGTATTTGCTGTTTTAGGGGGAGATGTGTCACATTACTGGGATTTTTGCAAAGAAAATAGGGTAAATTAACATATTTATTTTGAGTTGTCATGTTTGTGCATGTGTATGTGCGGATAGGGTGCCACTGAATAAGATTATCAGAATAATTCTCTGCTTTAATCTCTCCCCCACCTTTAACAATTGCCACATAATTTCTTAACACCTAATCAACCCCCTCATGCTTAATCTTATCCCTCCCCTACCCTAAACTCTTAGTGTAAACCTAAAGGTAAAAGGAATATATTTTATAATTTTTGTATTTGAAACTAAAAAAAGGTTACATATAATTACATGTTTTTTTACATGTTTTTTTTTTAGTCGGCAATATGAAATAGTTTATATAAATGTTTCATATGTACAGTTCCAGCCAGTCAATAGAGCTACAGTCTCCCTTTTGATATTGTACTTTTGTTGTTTACAAAGTTCAATAGCTTATGCTCAAATTTACAGATATGAATGAGTTATCCCCTTCCTTACCTGTCTGTCAGTCCATCCAGATGGGGCTCTTTCAGACTTTTAATTTGAGAGAGTAGCTGAAAGAAAACTTCTGTTGGACTATTTACCCATTTATTTTAAGAGTGGCACTTCTATTATTCAAAAAAATACTATGGTTTTGATTTACTAAGACTGGAGAGTGCAAAATCTAGTTCAGCTCTGCATAGAAACCATTCAGCTTTCAGGTTTTCTTGTCAAAATGCCCACATATCCCTGAGGGGCTTTGAATGTCTTGTAGAACTAATCAAACTACTAATGATGTCTTCTTTCTAATGTACGCTTCTATTCTGGGCAATAACTTTGATAGTGATCCTCTCTACTGTGCTCACTGGAAATGAGACCTTAACTCTCTTCCCCCAGAAGATTGGACAAAAATTTGGCAAGTGACATCCAAAAGTTCTTGACATTTTTAAGCCCTGGTGTGCTAAATCATCATCCAAGGTGTGCTCTCACCTTAATGATAGACATGGATTAAGTAAACATTCCAGCTTCCCTGACAGTAACTTCATTCACATCCCAGGGATTTGAGTTCAAAGCTAAAAAATACCACCCGTACGATCGCAGCGCGCATGCTTAGGAAACACGTCCACTATTGGTGATGCCATCTCCCTGCTGCCATCACTGCCCTGAGTTCCCTGAGTTCCAAGCCTCATTCTGACTACCGAGTTCCTCCATAGCAGCTGGCATCCATCTACATGGAGTGATACCATCCCAGACAGCATCGGAGCAATACGGACAAAGGGAGAAACCTGCAGGAGTGGCCACCTTGATCTTTTGGGACCGATATGCTCCTAATACTACCTTAAAAATGTGAGTGCATAAACTGTATGCCTATTAAAGTGTTTGTTGAAACGTCTACTCTTAAAGGCGCCTCTCTCCTTGTTGGTTTCTGTTCTTCTATGACGGCAGCCCTAAGAGCCTGGACATTGTCCCTTTACTTTCCCCATATATTAACCTTTTCTACATGGACCCCTAGAGACTATATATTTTATGACATTAAGTGCTGTAAATTGGGAGATATACGAGCCTTAGCTCTTGCGCATATACCTGTATTTTTTGCTCTCTGTATCAACCATTTATTTAAATAAGCCAAGATTAAAAATATTCATGTTTACAAGTGTACTAAGATTGCATGTAAAAAAACTGCTGACAGTTCTAGCTTTATGCCACAATATACATGTACCTATACCTCCTGGTTTGCTTGCCTGTATCTCCTCTGGCTGTGTTCTAATGTCACCTTGTAACTCTTCCTGTTTTGAGTTTAAAATCCTTGAATGGTTTGATGGCACAGTTTGTTTTAGCACATAATGTATATAAAAGCATATAGTACACTGGAGTTAAAAGTATTGATTTTTAAGTATGAAAACTACATAGTTGTATTGGCTGGCTTAATTTAGGTAGGCAAATATAATTAATGGTTTATTTATAAAATTAATAATTTTATGTAAAAATATATATTTTATATAATAATATGTTATGTGAAAATTAAAAAATACAAAACAACAGTATAAAAATGTACAATCACAAAATCTATTTAAAAAATGGTCCAAAACCATTGTAATTTCTCTTTCTTACAAATCTGTATACATTAACATCTGGACATAAACTGGCCATAACCTCTTTCACTAATCCCTTTTTTGTATAACAACACCATGGCTTACAGTGAGCTTACAAAATGTAAGGGCTGAGCTTCTGAAAATGTTAGATGCCTGGCTATTAGGACAACCTTTTGGTTGCAATTGCTTTACATACCTACATACACGTTACAGGTCATTTATTCAGATTACTGAAGCTAAAAGGTCAACAATAATTGCAGGCAATAAGTGTTTCCATTAGGCAATGTCATCAATACAAGTCCCCATTTTTCTCCTTTAAATATAATTAAAAGATTTACATTTTGATGAATTTGTAAGGAATAAATAAAATGTACTGCAATTCTACACGCACAATGCTCCAGAGCCAAGACCATTGCTAAAGCACATTTAACTGGTTAATTAAACAAATGAAAGTGAAAGGACCATAACATTTTTTGTTTAATTTGCAAATGACATGACCCAAACAGAAAGTGGCATATGCTTTGCAAAATGAATAGTGCTCTCTGACATCTGTTGTGATTAGTGATATGTGAAAAATGCCTAAAGTGGCAATTTTTATGGTGCCATAGACACCCATATCATTAGATACGCATTACAGCAGATGGGATATTTTTTAGCCAATCACATTTGAGGATAATTGGATTTTAGCCAGTGATAAGATTAAATTGTCCACTCAATGAGAAAGTGGCTGGTTAATGGAAACAATGGAACATGGGACACATAATTTTATATCTGTACACACAAATCAAGAACTCTAATTGTCATTTGACCTATATATCATGCTGAAAAGGTGAAACAAGTTTATGCGTAGAGAATAATTCTATGTAAAACCACAGAAATATATCAGCAAGTTTGGCTTCTAGGTGTATATCTAGTAAACATCATCTGGCATTGTAAACAATAGGACATTTTTGCCTTCTTGAAAAAAGATGTATGTGTAAAAATGTGTATATGTAAAAAAATAAGTGTCAAGTATAATAAAGTACTAATGATCAGAAGCCAGTAGGACAGGCTCCCGATGATACCAGTGCCTAGCAGCCAGTCATACTTGTGCATGATTGAGGCATTTTATATTGACTTTGGACACCACAGCCCATTTATAGCACCAGCTCCTGCCAGCATAAAGGGGCTAAAAATAACAATTACCAGATTAAAGGGGACCTTAAATTAATTAAACTGACACAACCTTGCAAAAGAATAGGGATTATACTCACCCCTAAGATGGGTTTGTGTTTCCTATCTCCCACTATTTCAGGGCTACAGGCTCTGTCAGAGTCTTTTCTATTTGACCCTTTCAGGAATGTCATATACTTGTGTCTCCCTGCCTGTTGAATCCTGTAGTGATATATGAGTTAATAGTCAATGGAACCACAGTGCATGGCAGGGACATAGGCATCCAAAACTCCCAGAAGTCAAACACTGAAAAAAACTGGTAGAGGAGGCACGATTATGCACATCATGTGTTAAAGTAGTTATACATTGATACAATAATCAAATGTATAATGGGTTGAGACGCATCCATATGATTCCGTTCCATACTATACCTGCAACCAAGTTTGATGAAATGCCTGTTTTTTCATATGGGATGTAAGTGTTTCATTCCTTTTAATAAATGTTTTCTAAATGGTTTTATACTATGTGGAGATATTATTTGTTTATATTATTGACCTGCTGGATTGAAAGAGAAGTTCTACCCTGAATTATGTGGAATCTGATTGGTTGGCCCATCGCATAGTTTGGGAGAGCTTATTTTCCTAATGCCTGCTTGACTCAGTACTGACAGCATTGGAGTCCCCAATTTCTTTAAGCGCATATTGTATAACCCTCTGTGCGGATGGCGGACATGTACACTGTGGTGAGCTCTTCAATAGCTCATTGGGGTCTCTTCTATCAATATTAAAGTTAAAACACCTGTTGCTTAAACGTATATAGACTTTTTTGTCTTGTGACAAATTCACTCATGGATTTTTGAGTTCACTGTTTTCACTTATTTGCACTATATGTATGTTGAAATGTTATATGGATGCATGCAAGTGAATCCATATACTGTGATGTATTGATTCATGTTAATAGGATAAGTCACTTTATACCACAATTTATAGGGCAGCACCCTTTTCCTTTTTTACGGTAATACAATAATCAAAGCCAGAATAGGAACAGGGAAAAAAAGGTTCTGCATACACTATATCAAGCCAATTTTCCTCCCCTACTTAAACAGCTTACCGTATTTATCGGCGTATAACACGCACAGGCGTATAACACGCACGCTAACTTTACACAGCCCCCTGCGTATAAAACGCAGGCACAGTTTACCCTCTATTTTCAGGGTAAAAAAGTGAGTGTTATACGCCAATAAATACAGTATATCATGGGACCATACATACATGGTTTTGTCCTAAACACACAGATATACAGAAAACATGACATAATTTACTAAATTACCAATTTCATGTTTTACTGATTCAGATTCCTTACCTTGTCCTGCACCTAATGCAAACCCAAATTTAAATAGGCATCTTTCTATAAATCCAAATACCGCAGGGACCTACATGTACCCAATGTACATTACAATATTATTACAAAGAAGTGCAATCACTCCTTTGGTTTAATTATATTCCAATACAGACCTGCCATTACAGGATATTCTAAATAGCAAGGATATTTTCCCAATCCCTTTAGCTTTTCTTATATAGATACCCGCTTCTTTATGTTCCAAGCTCCTCAACCCAATTCTAGAACATACTTTGTACATTTAGGACTCGAATATTCAGCCGGGTTTATTTTTCCTGCACTTGCCCTTACTTTACCTCTTTGACTGCCCTTTGTTCCCCCTGGCATGACCGATAAACATAAATTTAGACAGTTTACTATGCTGACTGACTGTGGAGTTTGCTCGTCTGTACATATTCGAGAATTACACCACACTCCAACTAAAGAATTCTTCCACTATACAGTATATAAATGTGTTCACTTTGTGGAGTTCCCTGCTAAAGAAACATGATTCCCTTATGTCCTTTAGTGCTTTTGAAACCCTTGTAGAACTAATCCAACTACTTATGGCATCTTCTTTCTAATGTACTCTTCTATTCCGGACAATCTTTTTGATAGTGATCCCCTCTACTGTGCTCAGTGGGAATGAGACCTTAATAATTCTCTTCCCCCAGAAGATTGGACAGAAGTTTGACAAGTGACATCCAAAAGTTCTTGAAATTTGTAAGCACTGGTGGCGCTGGCTGGCGCTCTCCTGAAGGTGTCTAGAATAGCCATATGTATCCTGAATTACTCACCCTTTTGTTTCTGGGACTGCAGAGACGAGGGCACTATGCTCCACATTTAATGGACTTGCCCAAAAGTATGCTACTTATGGATCAGAGTTTATACAATGACTGATTGATTAACTTTGTTCTGCAGATCAATATTTGAAAGGGATAAATGGGAAGCTCACACATATCTTTATTGCTTCTAAACAAACTTTTGTGTAAATATTGTGTAAATTCCCATCCTTTGATTTTGAGGAAGTCAAATTAAAGGTTCGGGGCACATTTGTGATATTAAAAAACCGACTGCAGTCCTGGAAGATAAGCATGACAAGTTTCTTTCATTTTGGCAGCCGTGATTGTGTTATTTCCCCCCTCGCAATGTACTTCGTGCTTGGCCCAAATTTGACAACTAAGGATGACTCTCTTTACAGATTTTGGTACGTCTTTAAGTGACCTCTGGGGACCCCCTCCTCTATTTTCCCCCACTTTCTTATTTTTTCCTTTTTTTCCCTCTCTTTATCTATCATAACTACTTTTGTGTTTGTTTATTAGTCCTCTCTATAATACATAGCTTCTTACCAGCACAATTATAATTTTATTTTATTCCAGGTTTAATTACACACCAATTTCATGCAGGGCATGTTCTGTATGCAATCAACTCAGTATATACTCATATGTTTCTTTATTTAATGGTCTATAAACTGTCCTGTATATCTTGAGTTTAAAAGGCCAAAGCTTATGGCCAATCTCTCCTGCGTGGGCTTGATGTTTAAGTAAGATTGCATTGTTAGGCATATTCACTGCTTTTTGCATGTTTTGTATATGATTGTTTGTTACTATCAATAAATGTTTTTGCTACCAGAAATTGTTCTGTGTAAAAGAGGTGATTCAAGCTGACTTATGGACATGGGCTGTAAATTAATAGTGGGATAACAAATGATCCACCTCAGCTGTAGATTTTCAAAGCATTCTATAATATTGCATTTTTCTTTTTGTGTCATTTGTTTTATCCTTCTTTCATTTCTTTGAATTATGGTGAGTGTTTACAGTCTAGAATGCATTTGAGTGGTTTCTTAAATCAGGGCAGTAGTTGTAATCCTGTTTAAGGAGCTTTTGTGTCTATTTTTTTCCATGCTGGTCTGTGGTATTCTTGATATACGGAACATGATTGTATTTTTTATAAACTGTGCAAAAAATAAACTAAGAATATATGGTCATACCAAGAAGCTAACCTATGTAGTCCTTATCATAGATTTTTTTCTTTTTTATTTCTTCTTTGTTTTATTTATCATCCAACACTTACATATTTTAAATAATGTGTATTTGTTTACATATAGAATTTATTTGATTTAAAAGAATAACAATTGTATATATATTTTTTTAAGGGGCCACTCATACCAGCAGAATGCACTATACTCTATGAAAAACACAGCTGCTGCCATGCAATGTGACAGAGTGGTGCAAAGCATTTTTAGAATGAAGCACACCGTAAATTTTTTGTTGACTTTTTTCAGTGCAGATTGGTGATGTGAGCTGAATTAAAAAGATGTAAGGAATATTGCCTTGTCTATGAACTGGAACTGCACTGAGCAAGGCCATCCAGTGTAGCCCAATGCAAATGGTGGGAACATGCCCTTATTGCAGATGATCCAGGCTATACTTTTCTATAAACTTTTGTTAAGCCACCTACCTCTGCCAAACTACACTAAATCTCCCACTCCAAAGCTGCTCACTTTACAAAGCTGTGGTCTTCTCAACTGTTTAGAGAACGAGCACACCCAAATTAAAATTCTCTGCAATGTTGACTGCACTTGACTATATCAAGCTTCAGCTTTAGAACTAAGATACCTTAGCTGCGAGTGGAACTGCACGTCCTGAATGGCCGAGCAATCTTCTGGGACCTGTGACGTGTCCCAGAAGATTGCAGGGAGGGAGGGGGAGAGGAGAACTTCCTCTTGCACCGCCAAGTGCGGGAGTGGGAGTTGGGTACCTGTCAAAACTAGATACCCACCCCTTCACCCAAATGTGGCACATCAGGGGGTCAGGAGTCCTTAAAGCGGAAGTACCATCTTCAGGTGGAACTCCGCTTAAATTATATAAACAGCACATTCTGATGTCAAATGTCAAAACATGCCCTTTATACACAAATACAACTGCAGTCCCTTGTTTCCCAGGGTAATTTAAAATAGATCTCATTTCAATCACTAAAATCTTATATGAGCTTTAATATGCTATTGTATTTTAAACTGCAGCTTTCATTCAAATAATACCTTTTGATCCTACCATGTAGGTTTTTTTTTCATGCATTTCCAGTTAAATGGTGACAATGGTTTGTCTCAGTTTCTCATTTGTGCTCCTGTGTTGTCACCCTGTCACATGCATCCCTGCTGGAAACTACACACAGCCACACTAAATCACATTCCACAGGCATTATCCACTGTTGTCCACTGTTGTCATTACCAGGAAGCCAGTTCGCACACTGGAGCAAGTGCATGTAGATAGGAAGTAACTGAAAGAGGCTGGAGGAGATCAGAAGCACTGAAATGCAAGAAATTGTGAAAAAAGACATTTAAGACATGTGGACAGGAAGTGACTGAAAGAGGAAAGAGGAGATCAGAAGCACTGAAATGCAAGAAATTATGAAGAAAGACATTTAAGACATGTGGACAGGAAGTGACTGAAAGAGGAAAGAGGAGATCAGAAGCACTGAAATGCAAGAAATTATGAAGAAAGACATTTAAGACATGTGGACAGGAAGTGACTGAAAGAGGAAAGAGGAGATCAGAAGCACTAAAATGCAAGAAATGATGAAGAAAGACATTTAAGACATGTGGACAGGAAGTGACTGAAAGAGGAACGAGGAGATCAGAAGCACTAAAATGCAAGAAATTATGAAAAAAGACATTTAGGACATGTGGACAGGAAGTGACTGAAAGAGGAAGGAGGAGTTTAGAAGCACTATAATGCAAGAAATTATGACATAAAATATTTAAAACAATATTTTATGAAACAAAAATGATACTTCTTTATGATACACAGTGCTTTATTAGACTAAATTGTCATCCATTTAGAACCTCAACACACTTGCTGATGGACGAGCATTGAAGTGCAGCACCGTATACATTATGATTGGAGAACCACTCCAGTAAATGTTACCACATCTCACTAGTGCACCTAACATCTGTTGCAGTACAAAAACATAGTCTGAACGAGGTCTTAGGGTTGGACCTACTTTAAGACATGCCTAATTTGGTCACTTCTTTCACATATTTTCCAAAAGTCAGAAGAATATCTTTCACTATGTGTCTATCTGTTGGACAAAGTTTGTACCTATCACGTTGTACCTTTCAATGACTGTCAGATTAGTTATGTATTATACAGAAATATATACCCCCTGCTATACATTATTAATACATTACTAAAGTGCCACTCCACTGAAAAAAAGCATGCTTAAGGCCCCTTTCAGACTGGGGCGGGAGCCGCGGTGGCGGTATAACACCGCTAAAAATAGCGGTGCTATACCGCCGGGATTGCCGCGGGAATCAGCCGCTAGCGGTGCGGTATTAACCCCCGCTAGCGGACGATAAAGGGTTAATACCGCCCGCAATGCGCCTCTATAGAGGTATTGCTGCGGTTTCCCATTGTTTTCAATGGGAAGAAGCGGTGAAGGAGCGGTATACATGCCGCTCCTCTCACCGCTCCAAAGATGCTGCTGACAGGAGATTTTTTTGTCCACCGCCAGCGCATCGCCTCAGTGTGAAAGCCCTCGGGCTTTCACATTGAGTCTGCAGTGAAGGAGTTTTTCAGGCGGGATAGCAGAGCTATTTTTAGCGCTGTACCGCCTGAAAAACTCCTCAATGTGAAAGGGGCCTTAGTTGTAGGAGTCCAGTAGTCTGGCATACACAAACAGCTGTACTTTCCTTATGCCACGTACACACGATCGGTCAAACCAATGAGAACGGTCTGATGGACCGTTTTCATCGGACCAAACCGATCGTGTGTGGGCCCCATCGGTTATTTATCCATAGGTTAAAAAAAAGCAATCTTGTTTTAAATTTAACCGATGGATACCTAACCGATAGAAAAAAAAAAAAGATCGTTAGTAGGCACAACCATCGGTTAAAAATCCACGCATGCTCAGAATCAAGTCGACGCATGCTTGGAAGCATTGAACTTCATTTTTTTCAGCACGTCGTTGTGTTTTACGTCACCGCGTTCTGACACGATCGGTTTTTTAACCGATGGTGTGTAGGCACGACTGATCATCAGTCAGCTTCATCGGTTAACCGATGACAACGGTCCATCAGACCGTTCTCATCGGATGGACAGATCGTGTGTTCACGGCATAACATAATTTTTTATTTTTGATCCTGTCTACCTCTGAGTTTTATGTGTTCCCACCCACCCTTATATGTCACATTCTGCTTATTATAAAACAAATACAATTTGAGAAAGAGAGCTCCCTCATAATAGTCACAGCAGGTATGCTGAACCAGGTACTCAACCACAGATTTCACACTCACAGAGACTTTATAAGGCATAGCAGTTTTGGGTTGTAAAGAATGTTCCTTGTACTTTTTAGACCACTATAAATAAATAGTTTCTGAACTCCTCTGTGAATCTTCCTATCCTTATAATGTAAACTCCATGTATATGAATAAATCCAGCAAATCTGACTATGATGAAAAATGCAGAGGCCCCCTTTAATGAAAAAGAAAAGTGAAAATGATTAGTGGATATAGGCAACTGAATGAATATGTACATCTTGGGGTGGATTTACCAAAGAAAACTAGACAGTGCACTTTGCAAGTGCAGTTGCATTAATTTTCCTGAGTAAATGTAATTGTGACGAAGCTTCACCTTTTAAAGAATACCCAATCAGGTGCAAGGAAAAAAATAAAATAATTTTTGCTTGCACATGATTAGATGATGGAAATCAGCAGAGCTTTACCACATTTGCTAAACTCTTTAGAAATTGAGTGCAATTGCACTTGCAAGGTGTACAGTCTATTTGCCTTTAGTAAATCAACCCCTTTGACTTTTCCTGTAAAGGTTGAACATAGACTATCCATTCAGGGTAAAAATAAGAATAAGATTTTTTTTTACAAAACACAAATGCCTTATGCCTCCCCAATGTGAAAGGACGAGTGCTTTCACACTGGGGCAGTGCGCTTGCAGAGCAGGAAAAAAAGTCCTGCAAGCGGTGTAGGAGCAATGTATACTAGACATGTGCAGACTGGAATATTTCGTTTAGTTTTTTCGTTTTCGTTTGGAAAATAAATTTATTTAGTTACTCCCGAAAATCGTTTTGATTTATTTTGTTTTTCGTTGGGGAATAGCTTTCGTCCGAAAATCCAATAATACTTGGTTTCTGTCGAATGGTCAAAAGAATATTCGCCGGAACGTCTAATCTTTGTTGGTTTCTGTCCAATGGTCAAAAAATATTCGACGGAACGTCGAATCTTTATGTCGAATCGTACATTTCCGTTCGAATATTCCGCCTACAAGAATTCTAATGTTGTATGACTAGTAATAATGTCGAATCTATTCTCTATAATGTCAAATCTATTTTCTCATAAATCAAAATCTATTCTCTGTAATGTTGAATCTATTATTTCTATAGTGTCGAATCTTTTCTCTATAATGTCGAATCTTTTCTCTATAATGTAGAATCTTTTCTCTATGATGTCGAATCTTTTTCCTATAATGTCGAATCTCGCTATATCGAATTTTTACCGCAACGAAAACGAAAATAAAGCATTTTTTATGTCGGATTTTTCGGTTTTAGTTTCTTGCACTTTCGTTATCGTTTGTTAAAACGATAACGAAAAAAACAGATTTTCGGACGAAAATGCATTCTAACGAAAACGAATGCACATGTCTAATGTATACAACGCTCCCAAAACTCTCTGCCCATTGAAATGAATGGGCAGGGCTGCCGAAGCACTTGTAAAGCACTTCTGCAGCACCACAACATGTGCACTTTTAACCCTTTCCTCAGCTGAAAAGCGCTGCTATAACAGTTGTAAAGCGCCACTAGTTTTGGTGACCAGTGTGAAAAGGGGTCTTGCATTGTATTTATGGTCAAAATGTAAAATCATATATTCATTTCTACACATGTATTTCAATTATTTCTAGCCCACTCCTATTACTCTTGAAGCTCTTTTGAAGTATGTAAACTTACTTTGAGAAGATCACCAGACATTTAATTACTTTATTTATGTGACACATAATCACTATGCCCTGTAAGTAGACACATTTCCCAGAGCCTCCCTTCTGAACTACAGAAGTACAGAGAGGAGGAGTTTCAGGAGGTGGAGTCAGTACAGGAATCACTGCTTGCAGGCAGCAAGGTGCCATGGGATATGTAGTCCTTAGTTTGCATTGTTATTATGATGCTGATGTTATAAAATGAAAGTGTATGCTGTGACAATAAATCTCCTTTAAAGTGTTAATCAAACCAAAAAAGTTTTTTTCTCGTTTTGGATAGAGTGGGGAAAGGTTAGAACCCATGTCAGGTTTTACTGGTATTTGGGGCTCTGTTAGTTCACTTCCTGTTTGGTAAAAGCAGGACAGGATGTTAGAGTACATCTCTCTAACAGAGTCCCAGATAGCAGTAGAAACCTGACAGGTGGTTTAATACTGTAACGGAAGTCACTTTGGGCAGGGGAGCTGGTGGAATCTAGAATGCCTTGGAGAGGTTGGGAAACCCTTGCTTCAGCTCCCCATACACCTTCTATGTCTAAGTCACCCTGTGTCTATTAGAGGCAAACTGTGACCAAGAAAATAATGAACATTGAGAATGTGGATTGGATTACTTAAAATGGAACAGTAATATTTATCCACAATATCTCTGAGGAAATATATGTTAATTGAAAGGGCTGGGCACATTGACCTCTGGAGCCGAACAGTCTGCTACTGGGGACTCCTGCAATAGTGTGTTACCTAATAGGCTAAGGGGGAGATCAGTGTTTGTATTGTTAATTGTAATTCAATATTCTGCTGTTGTTTGAAGGTTTTCTGTGTTTTTGCTTATGATAATGTGTATTGTCTGTAGTTAGCTTGAAGTCAGCAAGGCTGGTCTGAAAAGCTCCGCTAAAACAACGGTAAAGCGCTGTTAAATTTGCAGTGCTTAACCACTAATGGACCCGCCGCCCCAGTGTGAAAGCAGCCTTAGACATTCACTTTTAATTCACTTTTAGACTGTTATATCATCCAATGATGAAATAATATCATGAAATTGATTTAATCTGTTACCCAGCAGTGTTATGCCTCGTACACACGGTCGGAATTTCCAACATCAAATGTTCGATAGGAGCGAAACAGTCTGCAGGAACATGACATTAAACCAACGATCAGGTTAGTGCAGGTCCCTAACAAAAAAATAATAAATGCATTTTTTTTTACTTGCAAAAAAAAAAATGCACTTATTTTTTATTTATTTTTTGTAAAGGTTAACTTATCCTTTAAGAATTGCAGCCAGAACGGCTTTTTATATTTTAATTATGGCTGTCCTGATGATCTAATTTGTGTTTTTCAGCTCTTCCACAGTATTGTTGGTTTTCTGAGATTTCTTTTGGCCTAGGTTTTGTAATTAGCTGAGTTGAAAACATTGTTTATCAACAATAAGGTTGAAAGTAATATAAAAAAAGCTCTTTAGTTTGCCAAAGTTACAGAAGATATAAAACAGAAAACATTCGCCCATGTCTGTATGTAAGTATTTCCAAGTAACCTGCCGGAATGAAATTTGTTCCTAATAATACATTCTTGTCCGGCATAGATAATAAGAAATAAAAGATATCATTTCAAGTTGTGCATTGCTTTATAAGGATCAGTAGGACTCCACATGCTGCATGCCCTGAGATGAAATGCTGCTGCTGGCCTCTGGAAGCTCTGAACATTGTTTAATTAAGTCTGGCAGTTTTGTAGATTGCAGTAATCTCTGTAAATTTAGCTTGCAATGCATAAGGGGGCTGTAATATTTTACTTGTTTATGTTTGCAAACAAAACAAGAATTTATTTTACAGATTTCTACTGAGCACAACGCATCTATTGTTACATAAGAATTGGGGCAAGGTAAAACAATGGCAAAGGCTTACATGAATCACATAAAATAGAAAAGTTGTCATTTCTTTTGGGAAGACTTTAAACATTGAAACAACCAAAACTTTAAAGTACTGTAGTGTTATTTGTTCTTTGTATTCACAGCAGAATATGTACTAAGTGTTTGATAAACCCCCTAGTGACTAAGAATAAAACAAATGCTAATGTCTGAACACAATATTGCAATTTTGACATGTGCTAGTCAGTGGCGGCTGGTGGTCCATTGGTGTGGGCGGCAGACAGATCTTACCCCCCCCCCCGTCGCTTCAGCCCTCCAGCCTGCACCACGTACCATAACCACCCCCCAGGTCACCAATTCACATACCCTGTGCTGTCCCCGGGCTGACATGTTGGAGGGTGCACGCCGCCGGAGGCTTCCCCCCTCCGTCTCCTCCATGTCCCGGCCTCCAGTGGCGATTGGTGGATCAGTCGGATCAGTGGATCAGTCGGGCTTCGCCTGCATCTCCTCTGCATCAAGGTGGCCGTGTGTCTCCTCCCTCCATCTCCTAGGCCAATAGGATCACTTCTCCTTTTGGGCCAATCAGGAAATGGGTCTCAGGACCTGCGTCCTTATTGGTCAGGAAGAGAATCAGTGTAACAATAGCAAATATTCATTCTCTATTGTCACACAACTGGGTGGGCTCAGAACGCAGTGCTCTGCGCCCCTAGCCCACCCTTTTTTGAAGCCTAGTAGAGCCTCTGCTTCAAAAACCCCATTGGAGTCCCCATGGTGGTAGATGGTAACGGATAGCTCCTCATATTTTTTATTATCAAAGGAAAAATGGCCTAAAGTAGTAAAAAATAAAATGTTTTAACTTAACAACTCCACGCAAATCACTGTACTGCAGGCTTTACCCTGGTACCGTTTTTCAGAGCGGGAGGTCGGCTATCTGGTGATAACAGCCAATCCAGCTCGGCAGCTGCTTGCCGGTTATCCCAGGCGCCGTCTACCGCTCTACCCCGGCCTCCCGTCCCTCTGGGAGACCTGATCCATGATCCGGCATGTCTCCTGGCTAGGCTGTGACCCGATTTCGGTCTCCGTAGTAAAATTCCGGACGCAACGTTACTACACCACTTTTAAATACTTTGAATTACAATGGAGGGAGTTAGGAATTACATTCTTTGTGACAGCAAAAAAAGTGATCAGATTTTTTTTTTAAAGGCACAGTGTTTAAAAAAAATAAGAAAACATTTATAAAAAATTTAAACCGCCCCATCCCCGTGTGCTCGCGCAGCAAAGAACACGCTTACGTAAGTCGTGCCCGCAAATATAAATGGTGTTCAAATCACTCATGTGATGTATCTCTACGATCGTCAGAGTGTAAACAATAATTCTAGCACAAGACCTCTTCTGCAACTCTAACCTAGTAACCCGTTTTTTTTTAAGTTTTTTTAAAGTGTCGCATATGGAGATTTAATTATCATCGTTTGTTGCTATTCTTCGTGTGTGCAAAATTTTCAACTGTAACATGTTTGGTATCTATTTACTCGGCGTGACATCCTTTTTCACAATATACAAAAACATTGGGCTAACTTTACTGTTTTCTTATTTTTTTTATAAAAAAAATGGATTTATTCCCAAAAAAATTGTGTTTGAAAGACCGCTGAGCAAATACCATGTGACATAAAATATTGCAGTAGCTGCCATTTTATTCCCCAGAGTCTGCTTAAAATATATATATATAATTTTTGGGGGTTCTAAGTAATTTTCTAGCAAAAAATACTGATTTAAACTTGTACACAACAAGTGTCAAAAGTGTCGATCCTTAACCACTTGCTTACTGGGCACATAAACCCCCTTCGTTCCCAGGCGAAATCTCAGCGTCCGGCACTGCGTCGCTTTAACTGACAATTGCGCGGTCGTGCGACGTGGCTCCCAAACAAAATTGGCGTCCTCTTTTCCCCACAAATAGAGCTTTCTTTTGGTGGTATTTGATCACCTCTGCGGTTTTTATTTTTTGCGCTATAAACAAAAAAAGAGCAACAATTTAAAAAAAATATATATTTTTTTTACTTGTTGCTATAATAAATATCCCAATTTTTTTTTTAAAAAACTATTTTTTTTCTCAGTTAAGGCCGATACGTATTTTTCGACGTATTTTTGTAAAAAAAAAAAAAAAATCACAATAAGCGACTGGTTTGCGCAAAAGTTATAGCGCCTACAAAATGGGGAACAGAATTATGATTTTTTTTATTATTTTTTTTTTTACTAGTAATGGCGGCGATCTGCGATTTTTATTGGGACTGGGATATTGCGGCGGACGTATCGGACACTTTTGACACAAATTTGGCGCCATTCACATTTATACGGCGATCAGTGATATAAAAATGCACTAATTACTGTATAAATGTGACTGGCAGTGAAGGGGTTAACACTAGGGGGTGAGGAAGGGGTTAACTGTGTAGCCTGGGTGTGTTATAACTGTGTGGGGGGAGGGGGGTGACTGGGGGAGGGGACCGATGCTGTGTCCCTATGTACAAGAGACACAGATCGGTCTCCTCTCCTCTCACAGCACGTGGAGCTCTGTGTTTACACACAGAGCTCCACGTTCCTGCTGTCACCTACCGTGTCACCGACGATCGCGTGTACCCGGCGGACATCGCGGCCGCCAGGTACACGCATCGGGTCCTCGGCGATGCGTCGGGACAGTTTTTACCCGCCGCGCGCCACCCAGTGGCGCGCGCGGGTAATGCACATAAAGGCCGTTTTTAAACGGCCACTTGGCACTTGAGAGCCGCGCTGCGGACGTATTTCGTCTATAGCGCGGATCTCAAGTGGTTAAAGTGGTAGTAAACTCTGTACTACCACTTTTACCTACAGGTAAGCCTATATTAAGGCTTACCTGTAGATAAAAATAATATCTCATAAACCTGTACGGTTTAGGAGATATTCCCCTCACAATGAGACGCTGACTGCGACGGTGCATGCGCAGGGGGGTTCCTCGGCTAAAGGCCCAGCTGCCGGCCCTTGCTGGAAAGAAGTCTGCCTCACGCATGCGCGGGAGTGACGACATCGCCGCTCCAGCCACTCACAGCGCTGGAGCGGCGATACCCGGAAGACCAGGTAAGTTCCCCATGCCTCGTTCCAAGGTAAGAATTTGATAATGAGCCAGTATGCGGTGCATACTAGTTTATTATGCCTTTTGCCTTACAGGTATGCACAAATAAATAAAAAATCTCCTGTGGGTTTACTACAGCTTTAAGTGGTTAGCTGTATATTTCGTGCTCTTACCATAATTTTAATTTACCACCAAAGAATAACCCAAAATATATTTTCCACCTGCTGAAATTTGCAGCCATATGACATATGCATATTTTATTTGTTGTTTGTACCTGTAATAAGGTCTTACCTAATAGGGCCCTACCTAACACTGATACTAATTTAACCACTTCAGCTCCGGAAGGTTTACTCCACCTTCATGACCAGGCCCTGCATTATTTTAACTGACAATTGCGCGGTCGTGAGACGCTGTACCCAAATAAATTTGTGTCCTTTTTTTTTTCACAAATAGAGATTTCTTTTGGTGGTATTTGATCACCTCTGTGGGATTTATTCTTTGCGCTATAAACAAAAAAACGAAGATAATTAAAAAAAAAACTATATATTTTTTACTTTCTGCTATAAAACTTACCCAATATATATATATTTTTAAAAATCGAATTTTTTCATCATTTTAGGCCAATATGTATTTTGCTACATATTTTTGGTAAAAAAAAATCCCAATAAGCACATATTGATTGGTTTGTGCAAAAGTTATAGCGTCTAAAAATATGGGATATTTTTCATTAATCTTTCTTCATTTTACTAGTAATGGAGGCGATCAGAAACTTATAGTGGGACTGTGATATTGCGACAGACAAATCGGACCCCTAACTGACACTTTTTAAACTTTTTGGGGACCAGGGATACTAATACAGTGATCAGTGCTAAAAATGTGCACTGTTAGGCCCCGTACACACGATAGAATCCATCCGCAGATAAATCCCAGCAAATGGGTTTCTGCGGATAGATTCTATGGTGTGTACACGCCAGCGGATCTCTTTCCGCGGAGAAATCTCCTCTGGGATGGATTCCAGCAGATCGAATATTTGTTGTGCTGCACAACAAATCCATCTGCTGGAATCCATTCCAACGGATGGATCCGCTCGTCTGTACAGACTTACCGGATCCATCCGTCCAAAGGGATTCCCCGCACGCGTCGTAATGATTTGACGCATGCGTGGAATTCCTTATATGACAGCGTCGCGCCCGTCGCCGCGTCATAATCGCGGCGACGGCGCGACACGTCATCGCCAGAGGATTTCCGCGCGGATTTCAATGGGATGGTGTGTACACTCCATCCCATCGAAATCAGCGGATATCTTTGAGAGGATTTATCCGTGGAAACGGTCCGCTGGACCGTATTCGCGGATAAATTCTCCCGTGTGTATGGGGCCTTACAGTACTAAGTGTTAAATGTGTTCCTAGGGAGTGCTTGCTAACTGTGGGGGGTGCTCTGGTTGGGGGAAGGTAAAGATCCGTATTCCTGCTATGCAGAAACACAGGAACAGTAAATTCCCCGCTCACCCTTCCCCTCTCTATGTCTACATAGGCAGATCGCCGTTCTGCTTCCTCCCGAACAATCAGCTGATTGGCTCCCACTGTGTCAGAGTGTCAGATCACTTACTTGGCATGTGATCTGGCACAGTATATGTGTGTGGGGCAGTCAAAATGTGGTTAAAAAATGCCTTTTAAAAACAAATCCTACCACAAATATACTGACCCTGACCTTTGACCTCAACCATTGACCCTGAATTTGATCTTCGACCCTTGCCTTTATTCTAACACTAACCCTGGCACTAACCTTGATCTATTTATTTTTCCTTTATTTTAATTTTTTATTATTTTCTTAACACACTTTTTTATTTACTTCTTCATCTTCTGCAAGGAGAGAAATATACAACATATTTTGCTCTAGATTCAGAAGAGGACGTGTAAACACAGGGGCAGTCTCACAGTGACTGATCACTGTGATAGCCAATCAGAGGCTATCACAGCGATCAGGTGACCTGGAACTAGGAGTCCCGGGTCCGATCGTTAGTACGAGATATGGGGCTCTCCATGAGATGGCGCGATCCCAGCATAAAGATAGGTACGTACTAGGGTTGTCCAGATACCGATACCAGTATCGGTATCGGGACCGATACTGAGTATTTGCGGGAGTACTCGTACTCGCGCAAATACCCCCGATACCTAAATAGAATACTTTCCCCCCCGCCGCTGCCGCCGCATCGCCACATCAAGGGACATGGCTAGAGGGACATGGCTGCATATGGGGGGGACATGGCTGCATTTGGGGACACATTTAAAAAAAGTATCGGTATTCGGTATCGGCGACTACTTGAAAAAAAGTATCGGTACTTGTACTCGGTCCTAAAAAAGTGGTATCGGGACAACCCTAGTACGTACTGTATATATGCGGCCTCATGGAAAGAAGCCCAGTCCAGTCGGGCTGCATATACCATGTATGTGTACCATCAGCAGGAAGGGGTTAAAGCTGAATTCCAAGCAATCGCTGTTTTACCTGTCAAAGATCTTATTCCTTCCTAAGATTTACACAGTCTTATCAGGCACCACAGCTAGCTTGGTGACCTCACTTTTCTCTACTTAAATGAAACCGATGCGCCGGTGATGTCATCGGCTGCATGTACAGTAAATATCTCCTGAACGGTGTACATTTAGAAGATAATTACAGTACCTATAGGTAAGCTTTTTTTATAGGCTTTTTATAGGCTTACCATTTATCCAAATGGTACATATGGAAGAAGAAATACTATTTTCATCACTTCTCCCTTTTTCTCACTGTGACTATGTCAAGGTGCACTTTTTGCATCCCAGTTCTCAAAAAGATGGCAGCACTAGGGTGCTCTCTTTAATATTGGTCCAGTATTTGGAAGTAAGTTGAAAGGCTCCCTGAGGAACATAGCACTATGGGCCAGATTCACAGACAATTACGTTAGACCGTGGCGGCGTAACGTATCCCATTTACGTTACACCGCCGCAGGTTTACAGCGTAAGTGCCTGATTCACAAAGCTCTTACCTGTAAACCTGTGGCGGTGTAACTTAAATGCGCTCGGCGCAATCCTGCCTAATTCAAATTAGGTGCATTCCCCCCCCCCCGAACGTTCTGTGCATGCTCCATTAGGAAATTTCCCGACGTGCATTGCACAAAATTACGGCACCCCGACGGTTTTTTGAAATGCAACGTGCGTTACGGCGTTTCATATTCCCGGAAGTCTTACGCAAAAAAAATAAAAAATCGAAATTCGGCGCGGGAACGACGGCCATACTTTAACATGGCTGATCTAAAGATAAGCCATGTTAAAGCAGGTGTAACTTTGCGACGGGTAAAAGCGACAACTTATTGCGACGAACGCGCGGATCTTCGTGGATCGCCGTAACTAGTCATTTGCATATTCTACGCCGACCGCTATGGAATCGCCACCTAGCGGCTGGCATAGAATTGCATCCTAAGATCCGACGGTGTAAGTCAATTACACCTGTGGGATCTTAGGGCTATCTATGCGTAACTGATTCTATGAATTAGTCGCATAGTTAGGACGGGCGGATCACAGAGATACGATGGCGTATCAGGAGATACGCCGTCGTATCTCTTCTGTGAATCTGGCCCTATGATGCTTTTTTTTTCTTCTACATTTAGGTAGAACATTTCTCAGAGGCTGTTCTCTAATTTAAAAGGAAACAGGAACCGTTACAGGACTGCACCCAATCAGACATAATCTCACAAAATCTTTTTGACTGTGATTTGCTTTATTGCTATTTTTCCGCTGACTTACTGAATAAGTGAAGCTGACTTTTTATTTTATCAGACAAAAGTCTAGAAATCATATAATACCTTGGTAAGGGAAACAATAAGGATTGTATAAATTCTATTTTACCAGTAGTTATGTCTTTACCTACATATTTATCTATGCCACCAGTAAACTGATTGAATCATCTATTATTCTGTCTTTTATTGAACATTTGTGTAAGTACAATAACACAGCGGAGCTTTGTAAATTCATTGAAATAATTGTTATACATTAACTAAAGCACTATCAGCAGTGAAGCATCACTCAAGGATTTCCAGCAAAGACTATGAAATATTAAGGAGATAAAACAAATCTTTCACGAGTAGATTAACTGTCTGCTTATGAATGGATACATTTAGACAAGACATTTCCAAGGTTGAACATGGTAATTGGTTATTAACCCATTACATCCCAGTTCTTGCATGGCCAGCATACTCACCGAACATGTCTCCCATTGAGCATGTTTTGGATCGGCATATACAACAGCGTGTTCCAGTTCCTGCTAATATCCAGCAACTTCGCACAGCCATTGAAGAGGAATGGACCAACATTCCATAGGCCACAATCAACAACCTGATCAACTCTATGCGAAGGAGATGTGCTTGCCTGCGTCAGGCAAATGGTGGTCACACCAGATACTGACTGGTTTTCAGACCCCCCAATAGCGTGGCCCTGTGTGATAACTAGAAACTGTCCAACACTAACAGAAAAATTCCTTAGAAATTGTTTTTTTATTATTAATTATGATTAATTATTAATTAAATTGCTTTTAGTAATTATTTAAATATATATATATAAAAAAATCATGTTTACGCAAACCAATGGGGAACCACATATTTTAAACAAGCAGCAGATCATCACAGTTTATAGTGTCAGACTAAAATACTGATCTTCCTGCCAGCATTGCCTGAACATCCTGTCACTTTTCCAGTAACAGACAGAGAACAAAATGTCCTACCCGGCACCTACAATCTAATAACTTGGGTCATAAGCGAGTTATCGCCATGCTTATTTGCCATCACAGTTTCTCTTCAAGTTCTCTGTTAAGAATACATACTATTTTCTAAATGTTTACTGGAACCTTTCATGAGAAACGGTGAATGTAAGACATTTTATGTTGCTGTGAATTGTTTTTCATATTCATAGTTTATTGATTAGGGTTTAAAATCTGTAACTGTTGCAACAATTTTACAGTCAAGATGGTTGATATAATTTTGTAGCATGTAAAAGAATGTAAACAATATACACAAAGCGAACCAGGCCTGTGACCTAAAAAAAACATAGCTAGATAGGTAGATAGATAATATACTGTTCTTGGAGCTCTCCTATTTTCAATCTACAGTACACTTCTTCCCTGGGTCTACACTTCTTCCCACAGCTTTAAATATCATTGCTACGCTGATGACACACAAATCTATCTCTCCACCCCTCAACTCACTCCATCAGTCCCGTCACGCATCACTAACTTACTAACAGGCATATCTGTCTGGATGTCACACCACTTTATCAAACTCAACTTGTCCAAAACCGAACTCATAATATTTCCTTCCTCACTTGCCTCTTCCCTTGATTTCTCTGTCAAAAGCAACGGCACAATTATCCACCCATCTTGGACTCTGAACTCTCCTTTTGGCCCCACATCCAATCCCTTTCCAAAGCTTGCCGCCTCAACCTCCGCAACACCTCCAAACTACATCCCTTCCTAACCAATG
This sequence comes from Rana temporaria, assembly GCF_905171775.1. Lineage (NCBI taxonomy): Eukaryota > Metazoa > Chordata > Amphibia > Anura > Ranidae > Rana > Rana temporaria. The sequence continues at coordinate 179,176,896 of NC_053492.1, forward strand.
AAATCACAAAGCTCCTGATTCACTCCCCGGGTTATCTCTCACCTTGACTACTGCAACTCCCTCCTCACTGACTTACCATTAAATAGACTATCCCCCCTTCAGCCCATCATGAATGCTGCTGTCATTCTCATCAACCTTACAAACCGCTTAGCATCTGCTACCCCTCTCTGCCAATCCCTCCATTGGCTGCCACTAGCCCAACAAATTAAATTCAAAATACTAACAATAAGTTACAAAGCCATCCACAACTCGACCCACCATCACTAGACTAGTCTCAAAATACCAACTTAATCATCCTCTTTGTTCCTTCCAAGATCTCCCTCTCTCTAGCTCACTCATCACTTCCTCCCATATTTGCCTCCAGGACTTCTCCTGAGACTCTCCGATCCTCTGGAATATCCTGCCCCAATCTGCCAGACTGTCTGCAAATCTATCTACTTTTAGGAGATCCTTGAAAACTTTTCTCTTTGGAGAAGCCTACCCTACCTCCACCTAACAACTGTTCTTTTATTTTCTTCATAGGCTCATCCCTTACAGTTATTAGCCTTAATTATCACTTGACCCTCCCTCCTAGACTGTAAGCTCTAACGAGCAGGGCCCTCCGGTTCCTACTGTATCGAATAGTATTGTAACTGTACTGTCTGACCTAGTGTTTTAAAGCGCTGCGCAAACTGTTGGACCTATATAAATCAGGTAAAATAATAATAATATAGAAAGAATAAATAGTGGTTTTCTTTATTATAATCATGATTAACGCTGTTTGTCACCAGAGATCATTGAATCCAAGATGCACAGGTCAAATTTAGCAGTGAAAGCATGCATGTAATAATTTGACTATAATTCTATAATTATTTTCCTCACTAGTCATGTTTTACTGTATTTAATACAGATATTGATTTGACTTTGCAAACTGTTTTATTGAAATTTGGCTGATCAGTGGAGATAATACATTAAATACAATGTTACAAGAAAATATATTGTATCTTCCAAAAGAAAGCTTTCACCTCCTGTTTTGGTGATGATTGGATTTCACACCACTTTCTGACAATGGTCACAAGGATAAATGAAAAGGATGAATTTCCAGAGGGACAGAGGTTTTGGACTCTATTGAAAACTTTTATTCTGTTAGAGATACCCTTTAACCTCCCTGGCGGTATTATTATCAGATTTTAGGTGCTGAAAGCGGTACAATTGTTTTGCATGGAAATTTGGCGATTTATATTGTAGGCTTGTAATTCTTAGGAATAAGTCACTTAAATCTGTCCAAACAAGAGTCTAGTAGACATCCCGGGTATGATAAAGTTTGGAACACAAAATCATTAATTATAATATAATAAATAACTATAAATAATTATAACAAATAATAATATAATAATAATAAACAAAATTATTCAATAATGTAATCAAATCAAAAACACTGAAATGTGCTCAGGTGCAGAATTGTCGCTGTCATTACTTTCAGTGTTTGATGATGAATTTCCCCACAAATCACTATTGCTCAATTCTGCAAGTGATTTTAATTTATTATCGCTGTTTTCTAGCTGGTCTAAAACCACTTTTGATGTAAAGGGACACTTTTTGGTTGCTATGGACAATCTTCAGTTTCCAAGCAGAAAGAACAGTATTTATTATATAAAACTGCATGCAGGACATTGGACAGACCACTAGGGACAAAGGAGATGTGTAATTATTTGATACAGTACTGTAATCTGTAAGATTACAGTGTACCGTATGTGTACTGTGTTTTACATAAGAGCAATAATTCTAGGCCTATTATTCATGGTTAATTCTAAACTGATGACCTGTAGGGGCTTTAAGGCCCCGTACACACCATAGAATCCATCCGCTGAAAAATCCCAGCAAATGGGTTTCAGCGGATAGATCCTATGGTGTGTACACTCCAGCGGATCTGTTTCCGCGGATATTTCTCCCCTGGGATGGATTCCAGCAGATCGAATATTTGCTGACATGCCAAACAAATCCATCTGCTGGAATCCATCCCAACGGATGGATCCGCTGGTCTGTATAGACTCACCGGATCCATCCGTCCGAAGGGATCCCCCGCATGCGTCGTAATGATTCGACGCATGCGTGGAATTCCTTATATGACAGCGTTGCGCACGTCGCCGCGTCATAATCGCGGCGACGGCGCGACACGTCATCGCCAGAGGATTTCGGCGCGGATTTCAATGCGATGGTGAGTACACTCCGTCGCATTAAAATCTGCTGAAATCCTCAAGGGGATTTATCCGCGGAAAAATCCTCCCGTGTGTATGGGGCCTTAAAGTTTGCCTATGGAAAATGTAGGGTACCAAAGTTTGTCATGATTTTGCCAGTGCGAGCACATTTAAAGTTCCCATGTCGGGTATCTATTTACTCAGCACAACCTCATCTTTTTTATTTTATCAAAAAATTGGGTAATCTATTGCACTTTTGTGCCCTAAGATTACTTTAGTGTATTTTATACTGAAATTTTGTGCCTGATAAACCATTGTGCAAATATTATTTGACATAAAAAATTGGAACTGGCATAATTTTTTTCTACAGGGTGTCTGCTTTTAGAAGATATATATAATTTGGGGGTTTAAACTGATCTTCAGGCCTAAAATGTTTTTATTACATAAGTGTGCAAAAAACACAAAAACGTCTATGGCAGCAAAATGATTTTAAGATATGTTTAACCACTTAAGGACCCCTTCACGCCAATATACGTTGGCAGAATGGCATGGCTGGGCACAATCACGTACCTAAACGTGACTCTTTAAGCCCAGCCGTGGGGTCGCAATCGGTCACCGGAGCTGAAGAACGGGGAGAGGTGTGTGTAAACACACCTTCCCTGTTCTTCACTGTGGCAGTGTCATTGATCATCTGTTCCCTGATATAGGGAAAGACAATCAATGACTTCACACGTCTAGCCCCGCTACCCTACAGTTAGAAACACATATGAGGTCACACTAAACCCCTACAGTGCCCCCTAGTGGTTAACTCCTAAACTGCAATTGTCATTCACAGTAAACGTGAAATTGACAATGGTCCCAAAAATGTGTCAAAATTGTCCGATGTGTCCGCCATAATGTCACAGTCATGAAAAAAATATTTTGTTTGGGAGCCACAGCGCACGACCGCGCAATTGTCAGTTAAAGCGACGCAGTGCCGAAACGCAAAAAGGGGCAAGGTCCTTAACCTGCATAATGGTCCGGGTCTTAAGTGGTTAATTAAAACTATACTGTATAGCCACTAGAAGACAGAAAACTGATGCAAAGGCAATGTGGTTGGAAGAAATGTTATAAAGTAAGAGAAATGTAATCTTGTAACATAGTAAGTTTTTATGAGAAAATATAAACTCATTAAAGATCAATTCAAGAGAGACGTATGATCAAAGCTTTTTTGGCCATGCCTCTCTTCTGGGTCACAGGAGTGAAGTGATTCTGAAGCAATTTTAAAGCAATTTCTGTGGGTTTTTTTTAACCCTCAAATGTCCTCCCAGTTACATCCTTTCTGCCTCAACTTTTCTCCCAAGCACATCATTGGTCCTCCCAGCCACATGCACTTTTCAGGCTGCAGGAAAGATAGAGGCAAGACGCAACAGGGAAGTGTTTGACAATGAGGAGATAATGCACCTTGTTCATCAAGTGGCCAAATTTTATGACACAAGGGACCCTAACTACAAGGACCATGTCAAGGGAGACACAGCCTGGCTGGAGATTGCCTGTATATACTTTGAGGACTTGGATACTTTCACAGCCTCAGTACAGAAATAATTTTTTTTTATTTATTCAGGTAGTCTTTCCCAGACATGTGAGCTCAGGGACAATCTACTCTGGTTGTTCATTAAAGTCAGCAATTCAGCAGTTATCATGCAGTCCCCTGTTAAAAACATCCTTGCTCGCTCAAATGATCACCCAAAATGATGTTATAGTTTAAACTCTGTATACTAAAATATGCAGTTCTTCACATTACTGTGTTTTGTTTTCTTGTTGTTTAAGTCTACATTGCATTGTCTAGCTATTCATCTCTTATCAGACAGTCTCCTGTTTAACTTCTTTCTTGCTAGCTTAAAGAACTTGAGGTCAGCATTTCTTCCCTAGACATGTGGGTCAGGGACAAAGTCTGCATTCTGATGACCACCTTTTCAACAGCAGCTATGCAGCATTCCCCTTTCTTGCTAGGATGTCATCTGTATGGTATGATAGTTTCACCATCTATAGTGTTTGCTACACAAAATAATAGCTCTGTATATTATGACAACCATATAAAAACCCTGTAAAAATAGAGACAATGAATATAAAGGACACAACCAATTTAATGTTATTGTCTGAATATACTGTATGTTAATACGAAACACACAAACAATGCTGTTATTAATCTCTCAAAGTGTATTTATTTGATACATTATGCAATAGCATCAAGCTGCAATGTTACCTGACCAGAAGGAGACACAAAAGGATGTTTGTGAATGTTGGCACCATTACTGGAGCCTCTAGTTGCAGACCATTGTGGCCTTTCCATGTCATGCATTAGTGAGTTCTCAAAAATGAAGCCATCACGCTGATGGGCAAAGTTGTGGAGGACACATGCTGCTTTAACAACCGAGAAAGCATTCTCAAGGTTCAAATTTATAAGAGTATGCCACATATGCCACTTATTATCAAGAATGTCAAAAGCACACTCCACAACTCTTTGTGCCCTTGTGGTGAGGCAATAATTGAAAACCCTCTTCTCTACATTCAGTGACCGATTTGAGTAAGACCTTAGAAGGAGGATCACTTTTTCCATACAGATCTCTGGTAGGTCAAGTCCATTGTCACCAAGCATTCGACTGCATGAAGAGCGCACAAAAATACTAAGCTGCTCCCATAGGACCCAATGTCGATGTAGGCATCAACCACTGCCAATAGTACAAAGGAGAAATATAGTACCCACTAGCTACTGGTTTGAGGATCCAGATGTGTTTTCCATCAATAGCTCTCACACAATAGGTTAAATTGCAGCGCTCCCAGAAAATGTGAGCTTTATTAGACCACTCTTTCTTAGTTGGTTTATTCATGGCCACATCCTACAGCACATCCCATATGGCTCTGCAGGTTTCATTGATAATAAAGCGTTGAGTAGACTTTCCCAACTTAAACGCCCATATTGCAGACTAGCAAAATGACCAGTCGCCAATAAATACAGTAAATAAAAAGTAGATATATCAATAATAGGTTACTCTAATGTAATTATTAGTCTTTCAACGGACTGAACACTCTTTCAGAAGGATGTGTTCTGTCGCTCTAGCTGGCTGGAGAATAAATCCAGCCACTCGTCAAAAACAAAAATATGATCATTAACTACATACACACTGACAAAATAAAGTACAGAGCACAGTGCCTGGTTGTCAATGAACTGTGATGATTACATAGGGAGAGCTAACAATTTTTTGGACCTATTGTACATTTGCATTCTTTTATGTTTGTTTAGCAGCTGCAGTTTTTTTTTCACACAGCCAAACAAACTAGTGATGATGGTGGCTGGACGCACACAAAGTAATGTAGAACTACTGGAAACATGGTTACCTCGCATATGCACATTTGGGGAAAATATCCTTGTTGGATGTGTAAGGAGACATCTAATGAGGATAAGCATATAGGGCCAGATTCACAGCGGACTTACGACGGCGTATCTCCACTTACACCGTCGTAAGTCCGAATGTGAGCCGTCGTATCTATGCGCCTGATTCTTAGAATCAGTTACGCATAGATTTGGCCAAGATACGAGCGGCGTAAGTCTCCTACGCCGTCGTATCTTGGGTGCATATTTACGCTGGCCGCAAGGGGCGCTTCCGTAGATTTACACATCTAATATGTAAATTAGGTAGATACACCGATTCACGAACGTACTTGCGTCTGCTACACCGTTTACGTTAGGCTTACGTCCGGCGTAAAGTTACCCCTGCTATATGAGGCGCAGCCAATGCAAAGTATGGACATCGGCAAGCGTATCTTTTTACGTAGTTTACGTAAGTCGTACGTGAATGGGGCTGTGCGTAGGTTACGTTAACAACACAGGCATTGGGCCTGGCGTATCTTATGGAGTAAATTCAACGTGATACTGAGCATGTGCGCATGCGTCGTTCGTTAGGCACGTCATTTACGTGGGGGTCACGTTTCATTTACATACAACACGCCCCCTACCAGCCTATTTTGAATTAGGCTGGCTTACACCGGCCAATTTACGCTACGCCGCCGCAACTTATGGAGCAAGTGCTTTGTGAATACTGCACTTGCCTGTCCAAGTTGCGGAGGCGTATCGTAAATAGGATACGCTACGCCCGCACAAAGATACGGCCAGATACGTGAATCTGGCCCATAATGTATAAGCATATGTACTCACCTTGTTATTGTAAAATGTGTGTAATGGAAAAACTTTTCCTCATGGTCATTATACGTGCCCCAGAACTGCCCCCTCTTCTGTATTTGCGATGACTAGATGGATCCAGAACCTATGCCTTTTTCTTCTCCTTGGCTCCTGCTTTTCTTCTTTAATTCAAATCATGACTGCTGCCATGACCAAGGACAGTGAGATCATGACTACTAACCACCATACAACACAGAAAAACCAGGAAGTAAAAAGGAAAAGGATTTATGTCACAGTAGATATGGTTATCATTAGCTTCAAAATCACATCAAGTCGCAAGTAGTGGGAACCAAGCCTGAAATGGCACCTCAGCTGTCCATTTTTATAGCTCCCCTGACCGCATGACAGGAAGAGACCTAAGTCTAACATCCACATAGCTTTAATTTATTTCTGCATATATTTCAATTATGCAAAGGTAACTATGCTTAGGGCTTGTGTAGATAAGAAAAGGTTGTGTTCCTTCAAGTGCAAATAGCTTGCATTTGAGATCAGTTTGAGATGTACCTGCGTTCCTTTACAAAGGAAGCAGCATTGCTCTCCGTATCAATACATTGTGACTGAGTGGAGGGCACCTGGGTGATGTATTTTTTTTTGGGTTGAGTTATGCTGAAGACAGAGGACATATTGTGAGAGAAAACAATTACTGTGGTGGAGGTTTGGAGCACCAAAGAGGAGGTTTTGTATTGCAGCCAGAGGTCCTTTTTTTAAGCCTCGGGGGGAACCCAGGATGAACTTTAAAGCATGCAAATTGGGCTCCTCTGCCAATTAACCATCTGGGTGTTTGTCTCTTCCCAGTGATTGGTGTTGACTGATCTTTACAAAACCTTCTCTGACCCAATTCCAGTTTGCATGCATGTATATATGGGTTACCCTCTTGTCTGAAATTATCTCATGGCTGAAGACAATTAGTGTAATGCCTAAATACCAGAGATCAGGAAGTTGCAAGAAGCTGGATGTGCACTGAATGTGTTGCCCTGAGATGCACCTGCTTAGGAGATAATGCCTGAGATAAAACGATACTTGTCACTAGATGTTAATTGTTGAAACTCTCAATTACATCTCACATTACTTGTTATAAATCTACTTCCAAGGTTTCTTTTTATAGACACCAAATAAGCAAATCATTTATAACACTGTTGTTAACCACTTGACAACTGGGCACTTAAACCCCCATATTAACCAGACCAATTTTCATGCAACACTGTATCCATATGAAATTTTCGTCCTTCTTTTTCTTTTTCACACAAATTGAGCTTTCTTTTGGTGGTATTTGATCACGTTTGTCATTTTTATTTTTTCTGCTATAAATGAAAAAAGAACGTACATTTTGTAAAAAAAATAATTTTTCCTAATTTCTATTATAACATTTTGCGAAAAAGTAATTTTTCTTCATAAATTTGGCCAGAAACGTATACTGCTACATATCTTGGTAAACAAATAAAATAAAATTGTGGATATTATTTATTCTGTGTGAAAGTTATAGGGTCTACAAGCTATGGTGCCAATTACTTAAAATTGATCAATTTAATCACACCTGATGTACTGACAGCCTATCTCATTTCTTGAGACCCTAACAAGCAAGTAAAGTACAAATACCCCCCAAATGACCCCTTTTTGGAAAGTAGACATTCCAAGGTAGTTAGTAAGGCCCCATAAACACGGTCGGACCAAACCAATGAGAATGAACCGAAGTTCAGTTTCATCGGACCAAACCGACCGTGTGTATAGGCAATCGGTCTGTTTTCCTTCGGTCCAAAATTTTAAAACATGCTTCAAAACCGAACCGATGGACCGCTGCCCGATCGGACCAAACCGATGGTTAGTACAGAAAAGCATCGGTTCAAAACCCACGCATGCTCAGAATCAAGTCGACGCATGCTTGGAAGCATTGAACTTCGTTTTATTCAGCACGTAGTTTGACGTCACCGCGTTCTGACCCGATCGGATTTTGGACTGACGGTGTGTACACATATCAGGCTGTACGGCCACTTCAGAGGTGAACCGGTGAAAACGGTCCGACGGACCAGTCACATCGGTTTGGTCCGACCGTGTGTACGGGGCCTAAGAGGCATGGTTAGTTTTTTGAAGTTGTCATTTTTTTCCCACAATTCTTTGCAAAATTAAGATTTTTTTTTTTGTATTTTTTTTTAACACCAAATTGTCATTATAACAGTTTATTTCTCTCACATGGCATGCACATTCCACAAATCACACCCCAAACAATATTCTGCTTCTCCTCCTGAGTATAGCAATACCACATGTGTGAGACTTTTACACAGCCTGGCCACATACAGAGGCCCAACACTGAAGTAGCAACTTCAGGCATTCTAGGAGCATAAATTACACATCTAATCTCTCAACCACCTATTACATTTTTGAAGGCCCTGGAGCACCAGGACAATGGAAACGCCCACAAAGTGACCCCATTTTGGAAAGCTAACACCCCAATGTATAATCTATGAGGCATAATGAGTCTTTTGAACTGTTCATTTTTTTCCAGATGTTTTTGGAAAATGTGGAAATAAAGAAAAAAACGCATTTTTTTACACAAAGTTGTCCATTTATAGAATATTTCCAACACATAGCATGTACATAGCAAACATTACACCCCAAAATATATTCTGTTGCTCCTCCCGAGTATGGCGATACCACATGTGTGAGCTTTTTTAACAGCCTGGCCACATAGAGGCCCAAAATCCAAGAAGCACCATCAGGTGTTCTAGGGACATAAATTACACATCCAATTTCCTTACAATCTACAGTATCACATTTTTAAAGGCCCTTGATATTTCTAAACACAGCATGTACATACCAAGAATTACACCCTAAAATACATTCTGCTGAGTAATGGGTAAAAAAAAAGATTACCTGTGGTTTTAGTAGTGCAATTGTCTACAGGAGGAGATCCCTGATCCATGCAGCAGGCAGGGACGTGGTCAGCGACAGTGAATGTAATTGTCCAGGCAGCAGGCAGGAATATTGTCCATAGTCATTACAGGTAGGGATACAGTCCATATACAGTCCAGGGCCAGTGCAAGTAGAAACATTGCCAGCAGTGCCAAAATATTGGTCCTGGTAGTAAGCAGGTAAATGGTCCAAGTAGCAGGCCAGGAAAGAATGTGGACAGAGGTAGAGGCTTCTCCCACGCAAATCTCTTTGAAGCCTCCGAGTCTCCAGACCCTAATCCGGAAATGAGAAAACTAAAAAATGTGTTTTCTTCATCCAGAAAAACAATTCCGGAGCCCCTCACATTTGTGAGAACCCTGTGTTCCCACTAGCATAGCAGGGTAAAAGATCAATCCAAGAGGCAGGCAAAAAACATGGTCAAACAGTCCAGGGTCAGTTCCAGAGCAGGCAGAGGTACAGTTAAGCGTTAGGCAGAAGTGTGATCGTATAACAGGCCAGGGTCAGTTCCGGAGCAGGCAGATGTTGGTACAGTTCAGCATTAGGCAGAAGCGTGGTCGTAAAACAGGCCAGGGTCAGTTCCGAAGAAGGCAGAGGTATGTTTAGCGTTAGGCATTAGTGTGGTCGTATAACAGGCCAGGGTCGGTTCCGGAGAAGGCAGAGGTATGTACAGTGCAGTGGCATAAGGGGTGTGGAGGAAAATGACAGGAAATGAGAACTACGTTTACCATACTTCCCTAATAATGTTGGGAAGTATGGCAACGGCGGAAACATACACCTATACAGAGGCCTGGTTGGGAAGGAAAATCGGGACAATAATACACAGTGTCTTTTCTGACTCCTCCTCTGGCGCACACACAGAATTTTTTATGACGTCTGTAGCCTCTTTCACGGGAGGGGATTTTCTAAGGAAAGTGGCGTTCGTGGAGTCTGCTCGAGCGATGGTTTTCTGGTAGGCTTTCAGGGTACAAAAGGGCGGTGATAACTTCTTCTTGGTAGTGTGGATAGGATGAAAGGGTTTTCTGTAGATTTTTTGTAAATAACAGAAGTGTTATACATGGCCAAACTGAAAAAATAAATGGACACTTATTTATACGAGTGGCGGGATTTTCTTGTGGGAAGGTAGGGTTCAATCATCTGATCGTTGAAGACACAAGATGGTTTCTGGATTGGGCCGTTTCTTTGGGGGACTTCCACATAGGTGTCGTTGTGGATTGATGTGGGCATGTGGACGTTTCGTCTGTCCCTCCACTTGACAGCCAATAGCTCCTGGTTCCTCAATGATGCCGTCTCCCCTCGTCGTAGCTTTTCATTGACCAGTTTTTGCGGAAAGCCCTTTCTATTGGCTCTCAGGCCCTGTACACATGATCGGACAAAACTGATGAAAACGGACTGAAGTTCAGTTTAATCTGTCCAAACCGACCGTGTGTGGGCCCCATCGGTCAGTTATCCTTCGGTCCAAAAATGTAGAACTTGCTTTAAAATTCAACCGATGGACGCCTAACCGATAGGTCAAAACCGATGGTTAGTACGCAAAAGCATCGGTTCAAAACCCGCGCATGCTCAGAATCAAGTCGACGCATGCTTGGAAGCATTGAACTTCATTTTTCTCTGCACGTCGTTGTGTTTTACGTCACCGCGTTGGACTCGATCGGTTTTTGAACTGATGGTGTGTAGGCACATCAGACCATTAGTCTGCTTCATCGGTTAACCGATGAAAACGGTCCTTCGGACCGCTCTTATCGGATGGACCGACCGTGTGTACACGGCCTGACTGTGCCACGTGCTGGGGTGTCCCTCTGGTAAAGATTGTGGAACAGGGGCAAGCTAGTATAAAAATCATCCAAATGAAGATGGTATCCCTTTCCATGGAGTGGATAGACAAGCTCCCAGATCACTTTTCCGCTGGCTCTGATATACTCTGGGCATTCGGGGGGATACAGTTGGGAGTCCTTCCCTTTCGTACACCAGGAAGGAGTAGATGTACCCCGTGACTCGGTCACATAGCTTGTACATTTTAACCCCATATCGGGCCCTTTTGCTGGGGATAAACTGTTTGATGCGCAGCCTGCCTGAGAATTTTACAAGGGACTCATCCACGGAGATATTCTGTTTGGGGATTTATAACTGGTGGAATTTTTCAGAGAAATAATTTAGGAGTGGCCGAATTTTAAATAGTTTGTCAAAAGCTGGGTCATTACGGGGAGGGCACTGGGTGTTGTCATTAAAGTGGAGGAATCGCATTATCATTAGGTATCTTGATCTGGGCATACGGGATGAGAAGACTGGCATGTGGTGGATGGGTTTGGTAGACCAATAGGAGTACGTTTTTTTTTTTTCTTGAGAGACCCATATTATAAGTTAGGCCTAAGAAAAGTTGGAATTTCTCTACGGTAAGTTCTCTCCACTCAAAGGGACGGGCATAACTGGAACCAGGGTTGCTTTCTATGTACTGCTGTGCGTAGAGGTTGCACTGGGCCACAATGGATGATAGTAATTCCACCTGGCTGGGTGGTGAAAGGGGGGATATTTGCTGCTCTGGAATTAGGGGGAAGCCACAGGGGGTTTTGAAGTCCATAGGGAAGGCTGGCATGGCCCCGATCACTTTGGGGCTAAGATGACACCCTACTGGTGCCTGGCCTTTGTTGCAGTGGCACTGCGCTTGAGGTGGACGGCACTGCGCTTGAGGTGGACGGCACTGCTCTGCTGGTAGAAGGCTGCTGCTCCATGCCAGAACGCCTTCTTTTAACAGGCACACCTTGCTCTTCCGATTCTGTATCAGACCCACTGCTTATAACGGGTTCATAGGCTCAATCCGAATCGGACTGAGACTCAGAGAGCTCCTCGCTGCTCTCATCGGTCATGCATAGGTGTTGGTAGGCCTCCTCGATAGTAAAAAACATTTTTGCCATACTGGTGGCTTGTGGCACTGGTGAGCACAGGTGGCACTGGTGGGCACAGGTGGCAGTGATGGGCGCAGATGGCACTGATGGGCACAGGTAGCACTGGTGTGCACTGTAGTGGCACTGGTGTAGCTCTGCTTGCACTGGTGTGGCTCTGGTGGCACAAGTGGCACTGGTGGGCACAGGCGGCACTGATGTGGCACTGATGGGCGCAGGGGGCACTTATGGGCACAGGTGGCACTGATGGGCACAGGTGGCACTGGTGTGGCTCTGGTGACACTGATTAGCCCACAGGTGGCACTGGTAGGCACAGGCGGCTCTGATGTGGCACTGATGTGGCACTGATGGGCGTAGGTGGAACTGGTGTGCACAGGCTGTAGTGGCACTGGTGTGGCTCTGGTAGCACTGATTAGCGCACAGGTGGCTCTGGTGAGCACAGGCAGCACTCGTGGGCACAGGCGGCACTCGTGAGCACTGATGTGGCGCAGATTAGCACTGGTGGGCACAAGTGGCACTGGTGGGCACAGGTGGCACTGATGGGCACTGGTGTGGCACTAACGGGCACTGGTGTGACACTGATGGGCACTGGTGTGACACTGGTGGGCACTGGTGTGGACTGTAGTGGCACTGGCTTTGGTGGCACTGGTGTTGCTCTGGTGGCACAGAGGTGGCACAGATGTGGCACTTTGTGGCACTGCTGGGCACTGTTGGGGCAATGCTGGGCACTGCTCAATGCAAAATAACTCACTGTTCGGGTCACACTCGCTCTCCTCTCCTCTCACGCTGGATCGGTATGAGGAGAGCGATGAACTTGTGATGACCCTGCTGTCCAGGTTTCTTTACATTTGTGATCGCTCCATCATTGGACGGAGAGATCACGTGGTAAAGGGCTGCTGTCATTGGTCCTTTACCGAGATCCGTGTTGCTACGGGACCCGTGAACCCGGCGAGCACGGATGTTCCCAGGGGCGAGCGGGAACGATTCTCTGGGAGGCCGTTAATTAACGGCCTCCCAGAGTTAAGCAACCGTCCTGTAGCCGTACTTTGGCTATGGGGCGGTTGTTAAGTGGTTAAAGACTTGTTGAAGAAAAAAAGTTACAGATGCACACAAATGTAGGTCATCTTTAGAGAGGGATAGTAAGTGAGTGTGTCCTAATTTCCAATCCTATCACTGTTTATCCTGAGAAGCAAAAAATTCTCTTGTAAACAGCTGTTGTGCTAACATTTCCATTTATCACAGGCGCCCCCATTGTTCTTCTCAATAAAGAACTAGGCGATTTTTCTCCTGCTGGGTTTGTTGTTATGGTTTGTCATGCTGACATTTATTCTGTACATTTAAGTTCAGTGCAAGATCCTCTCTTCTTACAATGGTACATGTTAAGTATTTGAAGTGAAAAATCTTTACAAATAAATATCAACTGGGCTGAACAGCATTTATGTTCCTGGCAGGTTGTGATATTTAGAATAATGTTTGCTTTTTGTAATAGTAGACTGCGTTCTGTAACGGTAGTCTTATGTGCCCATTATTGCATATTTTAAATGTATGGCTCATACAGTTAGGATGTAGACTTTGTCAGAAATTCCTTCTTTTTTTTTTCCTTTCAAAATGCTTAAAATCAGCAGGAAATAAGATATTAAACGGGGCAGTATTATATAAGTCTGTAATATAATCACTGTAGTATTAAAGCAGTTGTATCCGATTGGTCAATTTTATCTACAGATAAGCCTATAATAACGCTTACCTGTAGGTAAAATTAATATCTTTTAAACCTGCACGTTTTCTATTTAAATCCTTTCAGATCCTCACACAACCCAGCTATGATTAAGCATCTATCCATGATGTGAAACATGTTAGCTTTTTTGTCCCATATGTCCACTTTCTACCATTGATTGCAGTGTTGCATGAATTTTTGGATGTTATACAGCTTTGGATTTTATTCTTTGTTCTTTTTGTTTCAATAAATCGCCTATCAGAGTGCGGCAGTCCAGGAACATTTATTTTTTCTAGGATCAGCGCAGAGTCTGCACCTGTCAGTACTACAGGGTGGGAGCACAGCATAGGTCGCAGGGCTTGGAGCGGTACTCTTTCCCACGGTTTAGGAGATACTCGCCCTGCATGCAGCCGCTGACATCAAGGTCTGGCGGATTGTTCCGGAAATTCAGAGCTTCTTGCCGGCACGGAGGACTCCCATGCGCATGCCCAGGAGTGATGTCATTGCGGCTCCGGCCACTCACAGCGCCAAAGCCAGAAAACCTGTAAGAAACACTGAAGGAACATGTCAGCCCCTTTGGCGGTGACTGGGTGCGCTGTGGGGGCCTTGTTCTAAGTATTTCTGCATATTATCACATTATGCTATTGTCTTGCGAGGTTTTTTTTTCAGCGGTTTACTACCGCTTTAATTAGAGTGCTTTCAAAGGCTTCTGTGTGACAGTCAAGACAAGTTCCATATCCAGTTACTATGTGATATACAAGCCATAGAAAGAAAATAAAAAATCATCCTCCCTGTGTGGGCCAAATTGTCCTTCATTTGTGTCTCACATACACTCACTCCCGGTCACTGCAGCCCTACAGCAGTAGAGACAGTGCTGTTATTCAAGAAAGCAGGGGGCAGAGTTAGGTGTGCAGGGCTGGATTTATACTTTCTTCCATAGGGCAACTGCTTGTACCCCACTGTTCCCCTCCCCAAAAAACAATGTGACTGCCCAACACCTGCACACAGAATGCATATGCAATGTACCTTATAAATATTACTGTATAAACGTGGATATAATTTATATAAATACAGTGGATTAAATGTATAAAAAAAAAAAGAATGGCCAAAGTAATGAGACAAATAAACACATAATAACAAAACATGTCTGTAGAGATAGAATCAGTACTGACACAACCAGAATCATGCCTGTAGAGACAGTATTGTACTGACGTCAACAGAAACATTTCCACTGAGACACAGAACCATGCTAACACAATCAGGGATATTTGTTGCTGAGACAGAAGGAGTACTGTACTGACAGAAGCAGGTAAATGGCCCTAGAGACAAAATCACTTTCTTAATCACAGGTATAAATGTGTCAGCAGAGTCAAATAGAGGAGTGAAAGAAACAGAAATATGTCTGCAGAGATACAATAAAAGCATGCTGAGACAATCCTAAATATGTCCTGATTTTGCACTGGTATTTATGATTTGATAGAAATGAAAGAAAACACAGAAAGACATTTTAGGGCCTATTGAGCATTGTGGTAAGGCTTTTGTTTACCACCTATTACCATAATGCGCATACTACAGTGCAGTGGCGGCTGGTGAAGATTTAGGATGGGGGGGCACAAGACCCCGCCCCTCCACATTTGGTCCATCCCACTTCTCATAAGCCACACCCCCTATAGAATACACCCACTTCGTCCCCTGTATTCCACTTGCTTCCACTCATAGTGTCAGGAGTATACAGCTCAGCATCACAGCACAGAGTATATAGCCCCAGCATCACAAATCATGATATACAGCGCAGCCTTACAGATCAGCGCAAACAAACTAAAAAATTACACTGTTAGTTATGAAGGACTCTAAATGGGCATGAGATTATCAGAGACTGCGGACATACTGCACAAGATTACCAGAGACTGCGGACATACTGCACAAGATTACCAGAGACTGCGCACATACTGCACAAGATTACCAGAGACTGCGCACATACTGAACGAAATTACCAGAGACTGCAGACATACTGCACAAGATTACCAGAGACGGCGGACATACTGCACGAGATTACTAGAGACTGCGGTCATACTGCACAAGATTACCAGAGACTGCGGTCATAGTGCACAAGATTACCAGAGACTGCGATCATACTGCACAAGATTACCAGAGACTGCGGTCATACTGCACAAGATTACCAGAGACAGCAGACATACTGCATTACTTGTCCTGCGACTTGGGACTTCAACATTGCATGACAAGTCGTACCCCATGATTTCCAATGAGAACCATTCATATCTGTGCGACTTCAAGTCACAGTGACTTCAAAGTAGTCCCTGCATTACTTTGGTCCCACTTTGATGCAACTTGAGGTCCATAGACCTCCAGAATACACAGGCATTGCTTTAAGTCGTATCAAACTTTCAGACTGTGTTAGCCTGAAAGTCGCAAGATTCTGCCACAATTTTTTGCTGCGATTTTGCAGTGACTTGAAGCAATGCCTGTGTATTCTGGAGGTCTATGGACCTCAAGTCACATCAAAGTGGGACAAAATTAATGCAGGGACTACTTCTAAGTCGCTGTGACTTGAAGTTGCACAGATATGAACGGTTCTCATCGGGTCCGACTTATCCTGCAACTTTCCAGTCCCAAGTCGCAGGGCTCCTCTTTACATTATGGTACACCTTTACAATACAACCATAATATACAACACTGCCCCCTTTTACATGGCAGCCCCCCTTTATATTGCAGTCCCACTGTTTACATTACAGCCCTCATTCTAAATTACAGCTTTCTTTACATCACAGCACCCCCTTTTACATCACAGCCACCCCTTTACTTTGCAGCCCCCCTTTAAAATACATTATAGCACCTTCCTTTACATTAGTCCTGATTTGCATCGCACTCCCTCCATATACATCACAGTAAAAGTCATCAGCCCGTGCACTGCCTGATCCCCACCCATCCACCTCAGAGCCTGTTATTGTAGTTAGACTACTGGGACTTGTAGTTCTCCATCTTCTCCTGGGGCTCATTGAGAAGATGGAGATTGGAGAATTACAAGTCCCAGCAGGTTTTACATACAATAAGGCTCTGAGGTGGATGGGTGTGGATTGCAGGGGGGCAGGATCGGATAACAGTGTTCTCTGATCCTGCCCCCTTCCCCGGGGATTGATAGGTGCATGCAATCCACCACACCCATCCACCTCAGAGCCTTATTGTATGTAAAACCTGCTGGGACTTGTAGTTCTCCAATCTCCATCTTCTCCATGAGCCCCAGGAGAAGATGACTACAAGTCCCAGCAGTTTAACTACAATAACAGGTCAGAGTGATCGGTATAAGGCAGCCATCCAATTGAATGGTCAGTCCGATGTGATTTAGTGCTGTGGAAGCTGCTGATATAAACTTCAACCGTCTCCAAAGTTCTATCAGTAAATTTTGCTGGTCAATGTGAGCCAGACAGGCAAACAGCTGGCTGAGCTATAAACACGCCTGCAAACAGCTATAAAACATCGAGAAATACACAAAGTAACAAATGTGACAATATCATCCCACAACAGAAGTATCTGGATCAAACGTCTGTAAATCTAATCCCACCGAAATCTCTCTCAGGCTTTCTCTCTTTCTCCATCTGCTTACCTAGCCGCTCAGCTCCGCTCAGGCTGTGTAAAGTTGTGAGCTGCCGCGTGACATCACTTCCATTTTTCGTCTGTAAGACGAATGGCCGGAAGTAAGGCGCCCATAATAGCACTGGCACGGGAAGCTTATCAGCGCTTTCAAATGCGCTCAATAGGCGCGATAACAGCCCGCAAATGAAGCGCCATGTATGCAATCTAAAGATTGCATTGACGTGGCGCTTCATAGGGCAATAGTGGCCGGCGCTCAATGTAATTTTAAGTAAAGGATTTTTTTTTTTTTTAAGTTTCTTAAAGGGGCCACTGAAAAAAAAAATATATATATATTTTTGTTGTGTAAAAATGATACTACAGCGCTAGTTAAATATTTAAAAAAATGTCATTAACAAAATAACCAAATAATAAACGCAGCAATAAAGTGATGTAAGTCAAACAAATGGTGCAGAAAATTATATATAATATATTGCGCTGAGTATTAACTAAGATAATGTGAAAACCCCAAAATATACGTGATTCAATATATACACAAATCCACAAACAAAGGAAAGACAATTAGTCCAGTGGATACACCAGAGTTTCTTCCGTGCACAACACCCTGTGTAATGATTGAGAGATGTTTGATCTAATCACACTATGCAGACTTCTGTTTCATATGTGCAGCACTTCCTCCACACTGATACAGCTCATAGAAGAAACAAGAGAAAAATCTTCATAGCGCAAATAGCATGAACAAATATAGGTAGAAAATTTCAGACTAGGTCTCACTCACGAATCCGCCGAGTTAAAACCAGCATTTAGGACAACCTAGCACCAATCCTTCAAATTTGGCCGCCAAATTTGAAGGATTGGTGCTAGGTTGTCCTAAATGCTGGTTTTAACTCGGCGGATTCGTGAGTGAGACCTAGTCTGAAATTTTCTACCTATATTTGTTCATGCTATTTGCGCTATGAAGATTTTTCTCTTGTTTCTTCTATGAGCTGTATCAGTGTGGAGGAAGTGCTGCACATATGAAACAGAAGTCTGCATAGTGTGATTAGATCAAACATCTCTCAATCATTACACAGGGTGTTGTGCACGGAAGAAACTCTGGTGTATCCACTGGACTAATTGTCTTTCCTTTGTTTGTGGATTTGTGTATATATTGAATCACGTATATTTTGGGGTTTTCACATTATCTTAGTTAATACTCAGCGCAATATATTATATATAAAAATATATTTTTGTTGTGCCTACAGGAGGGGGGGCGGCGCCCGGGCGCCCCCTATGGGCGGGCCGCCACTGCTACAGTGTGTTGCAGTGCTATGCATTTTGAATGACACCCCAATATGCTAGTATGTTAGCGAGCAACTTATGCACACTGCAGAGCTCCACAATAAACACAGTTTACATTGCTGTACGCTGTGTCAGAAAAAAATTGGTCTTGTCCAATTTCAACTGTGTTGTAGTTCATTGGCAGTTTATTTGCAATGAATTGGCTGCCTGAGTGCAACAGTCATTCACTGCAGTGTAGAACTAAAATGTGAATGTGCCCTAAAGATTTACCATACGCAGACATTCATTTTGGAGAGCTACATTTATGAATATATTGGGCCGGATTCAGGTAGATCGGCGCATTTTTAGGCAGGCGTAGCGCATCTCATATGCGCTACGTCGACGTAAAGCAGAGAGGCAAGCACCCAATTCACAATGCAAATGCTCCCAACGTTGCGCCGGCGTAACGTAAATTCGTCGGCGTAAGCCCGCCAAATTCAAAGTAGGTGGAAGGTGGGCGTGATCCATTTAAATGAAGCGTGACCCCATGCAAATGATGGTCCGAACAAACGGCGCATGCGCGCGCATGCTCAGAATCTTGTCGAATATACTCCCTAAGATACGGCGGCTCAATGCATACGACGTGAACATAACCTACGCCCAGCCCCATTCACGTACTACTACGTAAACAACGTAAAATACGACGGCTGTTCCCTGGTCCATACCTTAACTATGCGCTCAAGATACGCTGGCGTAGGAAAGTTACGTCGGTTGGAGGAAGCCTATTTTCAGGCGTATCTAGTTCTATGGGCACGGCGTAAGTGCTATGTGAATCCAGGCCATAGTGTTAACTGTTACATTGGTAGGAACGTGAAGATAAAGGTATGTTCAGAAAGGCATCTTGCTTAAAAAAAGAGAAGAAACGCAAAACAGTGCATAGTGATTTAAACAAACACACACACACACATATATAAATATATATATAATCTCCTTACATGTGTTTGGATATTTTTTGCAAATTTTTTAAGCAAACAGAAACATCCCTTGCAAAGATAATTTCCATAGGTAAATGAAATGAAATTATAAATGTTCATTTACTTATGAATACAGGAATATTTCCCAGTGTTTATTTGATCATAGAAAACAAGCATAATGGCATCTAGATTTTTTATTTTTTTTACATTAGTATGCAGCCTTAACGTTATGGCCAAAGGGTAAGGCATGATAAGTGGCATAGTAAAATTCAATCTACCTAGTAAAATGTATTTATATTTCATGGTATGCACTGATGAATTACTTGACTTATTGACTGCTTGATTGCTCTGGAACTGTATGCTCTACATTTGTTTCAATAAATATTTTTTCCTGATTTAGAAAATACATATATATATTTATAGGTACCTGTGTATGTCATTTGCGCACAAGGAGCCACTTAACTAAGGTCTGCTTAGAAGTAGAGTGTTGTAATTTCTGTTACATCTAAATATAAAAACAGTTGTTTTCTTCTGGGAACAAAAAATCTCATCAAAATGTATTATAAAATAAAAGAGATTTTTCCAAGACATCATTTTAACTGAAAAATACTCTTGTAAATCAAGACTGAATTGAACTGTTGCTTGACACATTAAAAGAAAGCCATAAACACACAGACACTGCTTTAATATACTTCTAATTAAAACTGAGATAAATTTGAGATAATTTCTATTAGTTTATCTCACTAAGTTATTATTGAGTGTTTATAATACTGTAATACAGGCAATACGATGTTGCATGCAACATTTATTTGATTAATTAGTGCTGTAAGATATGGTAAAGCTATATTAAACCTTTTTTTTTTTTTTTAAATGACCCTTGGGAGCAATATGAAGGTGGCTACTATAAACCTGCCTTTCTGAAAGTGTTAGCTGTCTGGCTATCATTATGATTATCTGGCTTCAATACTTTCAATTAGGGTTGTCCCGATACCACTTTTTTAGGACTGAGTACAAGTACCGATACTTTTTTTCAAGTAGTCGCCGATACCGAATACCGATACTTTTTTTTAAATGTGTCCCCAAATGCAGCCATTGTCTCCCCCATATCCAGCCATTGTCCCCCCCATATACAGCCATTGTCCCCCCACATATATGCAGCCATTGTCTCCCCCATATGCAGCCATGTCCCCCATATGCAGCCATTGTCTCCCCCATATCCAGCCATTGTCTCCGCCATATCCAGCCTTTGTCTCCCATATACAGCCATTGTCCCCCCCATATACAGCCATTGTCCCCCCCATATACAGCCATTGTCCCCCATATGCAGCCATTGTCTCCCCCATATACAGCCATTGTCCCCCATATGCAGCCATCGTCTCCCCCCATATCCAGCCATTGTCCCCCATATGCAGCCATCGTCTCCCCCATATAGAGCCATTGTCTCCCATATGCAGCCATTGTCTCCCCCATATCCAGCCATTGTCTCCCCCATATCCAGCCATTGTCCCCCCCATATACAGCCATTGTCCCCCATATGCAGCCATTGTCTCCCCCATATACAGCCATTGTCCCCCATATGCAGCCATCGTCTCCCCCCATATCCCGCCATTGTCCCCCATATGCAGCCATCGTCTCCCCAATATACAGCCATTGTCTCCCATATGCAGCCAATGTCTCCCCCATATCCAGCCATTGTCTCCCCCATATCCAGCCATTGTCCCCCCCATATACAGCCATTGTCTCCCATATGCAGCCATCGTCTCCCCCATATACAGCCATTGTCTCCCATATGCAGACATTGTCCCCCATATACAGCCATTGTCTCCCATATGCAGCCATCGTCTCCCCCATATACAGCCATTGTCTCCCATATGCAGACATTGTCCCCCATATGCAGACATTGTCCCCCATATGCAGACATTGTCCCCCATATGCAGCCATCATCCCCCATATGCAGCCATCGTCTCCCCCATATCCAGCGATGTCCCCCTTACCTGTGTCCCGCTGCCGCCGAGCGCCGACTGGTAATACGCGCGGGAACATAACAGCTAAAGCTGTAATGATTCGCGCTACGTATAGACACTCCCCCTTGCTCGGGATTGGACAGTTCACCCGAGCAAGGGGGAGTGTCTATGCGCGATGCGAATCATTACAGCTATTCAAAGCTGTAATGTTCCCGGCGTATTACACAGTCGGCGGCAGCGGGGATGCGGCGAATGGCGGCGGATCGCGGCGGATTGCGGCTTCGGTGGCGGAGGTCGGCGGCGGCGGGAGGCGACGGGGGGTGGCAAGTATTCTATTTGTGTATCGGGGCGGGGTATCGGCGTCTAAGTACCGCCGAAAAAACTCGGAATCGGTCCCGATACCGATACTAGTATCGGTATCGGGACAACCCTACTTTCAATGACTTTTGTACTATTGATATTAAACTCCCCACAGTCCTATTTTTAATAGTTTTTACTCTTTTGGTAGTCATTTTTCAATAAAAGGTAATCATTTATTCATTCTATAAATATGTCTACATAATACTTTTTAGAAGGTGTAATTCTTTAATTTGAGGACATCATTTAAAAAAATAAAATAAAATGTTTTGCACCCTAGAGTCACAGGCTACAAAAGACTACAGTGGACACTTCTCAACTATGGTTTATTTGTCAAGAGTTCTTTCAACTACATACTGTATGTGACTTTTTTTCAAACCTTTCAAAAATGCCATGTGCTGGTTTATTTTTTATGCTTATTTTATCTTTATAATCTCAATGTCTGAAAGTCAGATTGTTTACCAGTTAAAGGAACAAAAGCAAATTCACTGGTACACGGTTCTTATAAATATATACTTCAATAACAGAGGGCAAAAATGCATAAAATGTATTATTTTCTATTAGTAATACAAAACTTGTGGAGCAACTAATGCCGCGTACACACGATCGGTCAAACCGATGAGAACGGTCTGATGGACCGTTTTCACCGGTTAACCGATGAAGCTGACTGATGGTCCGTCGCGCCTACACACCATCGGTTAAAAAAACGATCGTGTCAGAACGCGGTGACGTAAAACACAGCGACGTGATGATAAAAACGAAGTTCAATGCTTCCAAGCATGCGTCGACTTGATTCTGAGCATGCGTGGATTTTTAACTGATGGACGTGCCTACAAACGATCGTTTTTTTTTCCTATCAGTTAGGTATCCATCGGATTGCTTTTTTTTAACCTATGGATAAATAACTGATGGGGCCCCCACACGACAACAGTACATCAGACCGTTCTCTTCGGTTTGACCGATCGTGTACGCGGCATAAGACCATATTATTTTTAAATGTGAAACAAACAGGAGCAACAGACTGCTACCAAGAAAGACTGACCAGCATCAGAAGTGACAATCCCTCCACATGGATATGGACAGATATCCCACATATCTCTTCAATGGTTTATAACTAGGACAATGATTGGATAATTTATGCTTATTGCACATTTATTATATTTATTAACCATGGTTAGCAGTGAAAGGGAATAGAAAGTGTATATATTCATCATGCCTGGTACCTGAGCTTATAAATATAAATTATATATTTTGAAAAGTCTCACACCAGAACTGGACCTCTTTGGAAAATGTTTCAGCTGCTTATAACATGTCATTAGCACGTGAAAGCCTCTACTTGACCATAAGACTCTTTAGCTAAATCTTTGCCACAAATACACTTAAACATCTAAAGTAGGTCACTTTTACAACACATTTTCTCAGGCTAAACAAACCCTTCTTTTCTAATCTTTCTCTGTAGATTATCCTCTTAATTTTCTTAAAAGGGGAAGTTCACACAAAATTCATATATTAATATGAAGTGGTCTCACTTAAGTAGTGGCTTTTAAAAAAGATATTTGCTCTTTGTATTAATGTTAGATGTCAAGGTCAACGATTAGTGTTTAGGGAGAGATAGAAGAATTACCCCAAGGTTTTTTTTTTAGCAGCAAGTTAAATTAATTATTATTTTACAAAAAATAGGATCAAATTGAAAATCAAAAAAATAATCAAAAAATAATTAAAATATGAGCTCTGGTTACATGTTTGAAGGACAGGTTCCTTCATGCATGACAATAATGGCACAGTGGAGCAAGATATTACAAAATGCCAACCACAGTATAATACACAACGCGTTTCAACCTATGTAGTCATGGTCTTCTTCAAGTTTTTTTTTCTAAAAGGATACATCCAAAAACAATTTTTGATTTGTCTTAATATACAAGCATCGACATCAATAATAAAGTAATCCAAAGATCTCCATGGGTCATCCCCATTCCCCTAGGTTGGAATCTGAAAATCCCCTGAAGAAGACCACGACTACATAGGTCCAAATGCGTTGGGGTATTATACTGTGGTTGGCATTTTATTATATCTTGCTCCACTGTGTCATTATTATCATGTTTGTTGGAACATGTCCTTCAAATATGTAACCAGAGCTCATATTTTAAACAATTTTTGTGAACTTGATCCTATTTCATCATTATTGATTAATCATCATTAATTATTGATTCATTTAACTTGCTGCTAAATAAACCCTTGGGGGAATTCTCCTATCTCTGTAATACAATTTGGGTTGTACAGCCATATTTTCTCTTATGTGTGTCTTTCCATTTAAAGATTAGTGTTTAAAGATTTTTTTATGCTAAAGAAAACCTGTTATAAATGTAATATACTGTATAGGCTTCGATTTTTTTATTTGCCTGTGTATCATGCTGAATAGTTTCAATGCTTTCTCAATCATTCACTGAGAGCATTTTAAGAGAGAAGAAATTCTGACATTAAACCAGCCATACGCTGTTATTTTTTTTTTTTTCTTTGTTCAGCTAGTGGACTGAATGAAAGAAAACAAGGTGGATAGAGCAATCCCTCCCACCAAGACATTATATTCTGACAGTAGCTTGTTTCTAAGGTCTTGTTCACACAGGGCATATAATACCTTACGCCTGTGCAGGGCCATGTTTATCCACACAGGGATGCACAGATGTTTCTTGCACCCTTGTGCAGGCAGTCTATTGGGACACAGCGCCCTGCCCAGGCATATGGTATTGTACGCCTTGTGTGATCAAGGCCCTAAAGTGCCATTTTTTTCTACCCAGAATATTTATGCAGCTTACATAAAGCAGCCCCAGGTATTCAGACCACAATACATTTAGAATTGATAAAGTCTCAATCGCTTTTTTTGTTTCATTTTTTTTTACCTATCTGTCCTGAAAACACAACAGCAAATTAGAAAAAAATACTTCTAAAGTGAAGGGAAATCCTAGAAAATTGTCAGATGACCAGGTGTCTTCATTGGTAGCTTGCTTCCTGTTCTGTTACTAAATTATTTTTCATCACTTTCTGCCCCTATCTGGCAAAGAGAAGACAAGCCACCCTATTACTGACTCAGCAATAAAAAATATTCATTAATGAAATTAAATAAGACAATAAGAGATTGTAGAAGATCACTAAGTCCAAATACCTTTTTTTAATGATTTTATATTGTGGTTACTTGATTTGTTCACCCACCTCCAAAATTCACTGTCTAATAGTGGGGCAGAGATTACCTGTAATATGTAAAGTATCCTGTATATGTTATAGCAGGACATTCATTTCTATTAAAAAGTATTATGTGGAGGGCTACTGTGAACTGCAAAAACATCACAGCAGAATGTTCACTTCCTTTTCCTGGGATGTAAAGAGTGTCTTGTTGGGACCAATGTCCATAATGAGCCTGAAGCTGCCTCAGAAGCCAATGAAAAGTGTCATTGGGGTGGCTTCCACAGCAGAAAAGTGGAAGTTTATGGCTATCTTCTTGTGAAGAACTAGAGCAGTGAGCAGTGGCGGCTGGTGGTTTCTTGTTTGGGGGGGGGGCGGAAAACAACCACCCCCCGCTGTCTGCCAGTCCACCGGCACTTACCCCATTGGTGGCTGGAATTAGCAGGCACATCGAGCAGGTTGACAGGCTGCGGCAGGCAACTGGCAGCGTCTCCTGTGTCCTCTTCCCTTCTAAGATCTTGGTAGCTTCCGCCGTGCGTCTCCTCCTCTCCTTCTAGGCATCCAATAGGATCGCCTGACCCCTCAGCCAATTGGGAAACGGGTAACAGACCCGCGCTTCCTGATTGACAGAGAGGCGATTCAGTATTAGTAATGTAAATATTCATTTGCTTTTCTAACACATCTGGGTGGGCTCCGAGTGCAATGCTCTGCGCTCCTAGTTCACCCTATTTTGTAGCCTATTAGAGTCTATGGCTCTAATCAGGTGCTTCAAAAAAACACCCCCGCTGCTGTAATTCACACGCCCGGCACCATATGCATGAATCTATCCATTAACCATATAGGGGGTGGGGTGATAAAGGGGGTGGCGCCTGTGCGCCCCTAATGAACGGGCCCCTGCTGGCAGTGAGAGTGGCAAGGTAAAAGAAGGAAGATCAACTAGAATGGTGTTACCATTCTGAATAGGTAAGTAGGAGTAAAATGACAAGTTCATTCAGCTATTTGCTAAGATTATAGTAATAAAAGAAATAGAACACACAGTAAGAGCAATTCACTTTAGAGCCAAAGATACAAAAAAATGTATTCACTAACACTTTTGTCTTTTACTACTGAATTAATTAACCACTTGCTGGCAGTCATTTTATTAGGCTAGAACTACACTGGAGATTTTTGTAGCTCACATGTGTAATAATATCAATAACTATTAATTGGAAAGATGGAACAAATGGCTGCCTATGAAATACACTACACAAATATCTTCTAGCCAGGTGTAGCTTATAGTGATGATTAATCTTGCATGAATACACAATGCTCCAATCAAGTGTAATTGTTCAGTACATGATGCTACAGTGTGCTACTTGCATAGTTGTCTCCATTGGGAGGTATTTGTTCCATCTGTTTAGTAATCAATTGCTACACCGAGCAAATATACCCTGGTGATTTAAGTAGAGAAACTGAGCTCCTAAAAATTGCTTCAGAGCAAGAGATTAAAATCAGCCATGTAGCTTTAGCCTCCCTGGAATCCCAGGAGTATATGATTCAGCTCCTTTGATTATCAGCATATTCTGACTTACACTGAGCTTACTTGATGCTGCTAAAACTCTGCTGAGTTTTAACACAGGACTTAGAACTGCTATCCCAGCACTGTTTTAAATAGGTGACTTGGACACAAGGGATAAAGGGTTAGGGTTGGTGTATGTAATTTCCATAGCTATAGTATTTGCAACTGCTAACTTTTTTTATAACTGACTGCTGCTCTTCTTTAAGCTAAACTGCTGACTGCTAGACGCTGCCATTGTTTAACATACAAGTGACATCCTATGCAGGATGCATGAATTCCAACAGGGGGGTGTTTTTTTGAAGCACGTTATTAGAGTCAGAAGCTCTAATAGGCTTCAAAATAGGGTGGGGGGTCTTGAGACCCATCACCAGATTGGCTGAAATGACAGGCGATCCCATTGGATGCCTAGGAGGAGGAGAAGAGACACACAGCTGAAGCCACCACGATGGAGAAGAGGACACAGGAGCTGCTGCCAGCTGTCCGATGCCCATCACCCGCCTTCTTTGTGGGGTAAATCCTGGACCGACCGACAGACAGCAGGTTGGGGAAGGTGCTGCTGGCTGACCGCCGAAGTGGGCCCCCCAAAGAAAAACACCAAAACACCAGCCGCCACTGGCACATTATACAGCTAATTAGTTATATGTAAGGTGGACAGATCTGTCAACTATGGTATGGAAGTTACAGTACAGTAATTTTCTTCCCAAAATTCCAAAAAGCCATTCCTTGTATTGTGACAACCTAAGATTCTGTATACCACTGGTGTAAAGAACACAACCAGAATTTTTTTTTATTATGTGGTTGGTTCCTTGCTTTTATCAGTAGTCTGCACCAAGATATAAGTCAAATTTTAGGATCCCCTGCAATACTAGCTTTGGTCAGCTACTTTCAAAAGTCTGTCCAGTGTAGAAACTGCAGCTTACTTTATTACAACATTGACAATACGTCAAGTAAAAATAACAAATGCTGACACAGAAATCAGTCGGAGAAAAGATATTGTGAAATATGGAACACTGCCTTTTAAGCCCAAACACACTATCAGTTTTTTTTTCATTCAGCCCAGCAGCTGAGATGTGATGTTTGTCCAGTGATTTTCCCACTGAGCTATTGTGTTCTGACAGGGGGACCGCCCCCCACCAGAACACACTGGTCAGCACCGCAGCCGTTGTCTGCAAGCACTGATCGGATACTGCCTGGTTTTCCAGCATGCTCATTTGCAGCTTCTGTTGGATAAACTGGTGTACTTAGGGGCCAAACGTCAGCTGGTGTCTGTTGAACCGGCCGATACTCAGCCTGCGTGTACCAGGCTAACATACAGCAGTTAGTATATTTCATTGAGTAGACCCTACAGTTCAGTTTTTTTTTATCTCCAAACTAGGCCTAAGTGGGAATTAGGCTTACATTTACAGCTCTAGTGTATCTACAAGAGAAGCTTGCCATCCAGATCACTTTTACAAAGACAGTATATTCCATTACATGGTTGGAATATAATTACTTATCTAGATAATTAATGAAGGTATTTCTGATCAAAATGACAATTTTTTAATCTACTTGTCATGCACACTTACAAGAAATTTTGACATTTGGTGAAAGTGACTGATGCTGTCAAAGAAATACATGTACTAATTTTTGAATTGATACAATGGCAGAAAGATTATCCTGCTCTGAACTGAATGAAAGATCAGCAGTGACAAGTGGCTTGGCAATGAGCAATGTGATTTAATTACAGCAGGCATTAGGACTTTAGTTACCAGCCACAATAAGTCCTATTTATTGCACATATTTATCTTCTCCAGGTACAGGCAATGCCAATATGTGTTAATGTAAAAAGCAAATGGGGTGAAAACAATTCTTTTGTGCTGGAAAAATAAAAATAGAATTTCATTCTGCATTTCTGAAACAGATAAGGGCAAATTTAAAAAAACATTTATAATGTACTTCTATTCTCGTTGAATGAATGAATGAAAGAAAACTTATATAGCAGCACATGCGAACCAAATCGCCTCTGGGCACTTGATGTCCCTGTCTCCTTTGATATCAAAAGAGATGAGTTTTGATCTTTCTCCTGAATGCTAAATGGTTCTCCTCCAACCGAATGCTGGTTGGTAAAGCGTTCCAAAGTCTGGGGCCCTGGACCGCGAATCTTCTCTCTCCTTTGTATTTGTGGTTGGCCTTCGGTATCTGGAGTAGATTTTGATTGGTGGATCGCAATACGCGATTGGGATTATGAGCTTTTATTTTTTTGCATATGTAATGGGGAGCATTCCCATGGATACATCTATGGGTTAGACACAGTGCTTTAAAAGCAATTCTGTCTTTTACTGGCAACCAATGAAGGGTTCTCAGTGAAGGTGAGATTGATTCCCAGGGTTTTTTCCCAGTCACAAGTCTGGCGGCCGTATTTTGAACGACTTGCAGACGAGCGATTTGGTACCTGGGGAGTCCGAGATAGAGGGCATTTGCATAATCCAGTCTGGAGTCTACAATTGCTCCCACCACGACTGCTATGTCTTCTTTGGGAATGAAAGGAGTAAGTCTGCGTAATAAGCGCAGCAGATGGTGAGACCTGCTGACTACTGACCCTACTTGTGCGTCCATTGTCATGTAGGAGTCAAAGATGACTCCAAGACTTTTGACTTTGGCGCTAGGGGTGATGATTTTGCCCAGAATGGGCGGGGGGGGGGGGTCCAAGTTGTAGTCGGTTGCTTCATACGCTTAGCGTGAAACAGGAGAAGTTCTGTTTTCGCTCCGTTGAGTTTAAGATAACTCTTTGTCATCCAGTTCTCTATCAAAGAGAGGCAAGTCTCTAGATTGAGGTGGTGATCCTTTTTGTTGCAAATGCGGAAATATAGTTGTGTGTCATCTGCATATGAATGATAAAGCAGTTTTTGGCTGCTGATGATTTCAAAAAGAGGGCGAAGATAGATGTTGAATAACACCGGCGACAGGGGGGATCCTTGAGGGACTCCGCACGTTAACCTCAGACAGAAAATTTAGGTTTAGCATGATTAGAAAGATGTATCACTTCAAAATAAATGTATTCATTCTTTTGATATAGTATATTCTTATGTGACTGTTTATAAATACAACTGTACAAAGCTTTCAGAAAACAGTAAACACAAAAGAAGCACAATACCTAAGTTTAAAATTACTTGTAATTAATGGAGGATATATTAATAAAATCACTGACAAAATAAAATCCACTCTTTTTTTGTGACCCACCCCAGAATTAAACAACAGTTTCAGGGGGTCCAGGTGCTGTTTGCAAAGGGGCAGTGGGAGGTATAAAGTTTCAGATTACTTTCATTTATTACATGTAAGGGCCAATTCACATAAGCATGCACTATGCCACAATTCACACATCCATTCAGAATCATTAGAGTGTAACATACCTCAACACATGCAAATTTAGGTCCTGCAGAAGTTTGCTTCTATGCCCATCGTGTGTTGTTGAGTGCTGCATGTGTATGCTATTACAGTTGCTTTATAGTGGCTTTCAAAATGAATGGCACCACAACACACTAACATGCATTACCACAGCATTGGTACCGTAAACATGTATTTTCTCTTTCTGAAAAATATTCCTCTTAGGCCCCGTACACACGGTCGGTTTGGTCCGATGAGAATGGACCGAAGTTCATTTTCGTCGGACCAAACCGACCGTGTGTATAGGCTATCGGTCTGTTTTCCTTCGGTCCAAAATTTTAAAACATGCTTCAAAACCGAACCGATGGACCGCTGCTGCCCCATCGGACCAAACCGATGGTTAGTACAAAAAAGCATCGGTTCAAAACCCGCGGATGCTCAGAATCAAGTTGACGCATGCTTGGAAGCATTGAACTTCGTTTTTTTCAGCACGTCGTGTGTTTTACGTCACCGCGTTCTGACCCGATCGGATTTTGAACTGATGGTGTGTACACACATCAGACCATCAGGCCACTTCAGCGGTGAACCGATGGTTTTGTCCGACCGTGTGTACGGGGCCTCACGGTTATAATATGGTGGGAAAATCCAGAGGACGAACATCCAATTTAGCTACACATGTGAGCTCAGTTTCTTCCTGCCACCTCCTGTCCAGGGGCAATTGTTTTCCTAAAAAATAGTGTTTATTTGATGCCCACCACTGATATTTCATTTCTCAGTAAATCAATAAATCACATATTGGATTCTCATAGCTCTGGGAGTCCAGATGTGTAATCTTAGTATGTGGCATGACAGGTTTGCTCATGTGCCAAAGCCATTGCAAATAAGGACTGATTATTTTTAATGTGTTTCATCATTTTACATTGAGAAGGCTGCATTAGATAGAGAACTAAGGGGGTTATTTATGAAAGGCAAATCCAATTTGCACTACAAGTGCAAAGTGCACTTGAAATTACACTGAAAGTGCACTTGGAAGTGCAGTCGCTGTAGATGCGAGGGGGACATGCAAGGAAAATAAAAAACTGCATTTTAGCTTGCACGTGATTGGATGATAAAATCAGCAGAGCTTCCCCTCATTTCAGATCTACCCCTCAGATTTACAGTGACTGGACTTCCAAGTGCACTTTCAGTGCAATTTCAAGTCCATTTTGCACTTGTAGTGCAAAGTGGATTTGCCTTTTGTAAATAACCCCCTAAGAGTTCAAAGTGGAACTCTCAATGTTATATTTGTAGCACATCGTTATCCAAAGTAATGTATTTCTAAAATAATTTGGTTTTATATTATGTGGTTAGAAGAATAGATTCCATTTCTTTACCCATTGGTACGGTAAATTAAATTGATCAAAGAAAGAATTTTAAATTCAAGCATGGTAAAGGTCTGTGATGTGTAACCTGAACTGAAAAGCTGTAAAAGATGTAAACACTACAAACCTAGCAGTGTAAATCTGATGAAATGTGAAAGGACACATATTTATGCAGCACGAAGAGGCTCTATGTCTTGGCTTCAATTTTCAACGGATACATTTAAATTATCATGACAATTCATTACAAGGAGCATAGCAAAATACGGGGGGTATGAAATAAGCATGAAAAACCAGATGAAGAAATAGTGTGAACTGAATTTTAAGTTACATTTTGAGGAACATGCACTGAAAACCACATATAGGTGGTATATAACACCTATAAAATGGGCATTAGATTAAGCATTCTCTTTTATGTTTTAGAGGCTTAAATGTCTGTATGTACTGAACCTTTACAAAATAGCATATGGTGGGGTTACTATGAAGGAGCAATGGGAGTCAAAAGAATAATGTCTTATACCAGGTGGTCACCCACTCAAGAGAAACACAATACTAGAAGAAAGGGGGGGGGGGGATTTTTTATAGGACTGTAAACAGTGGCCTGCTGGTATCCACATATCATTTTGAAAACATACCAAACAATATGTAAAAAATATTATATAAAATGATTGAACCTATCATATTGAACCTTTACACCTATTTGGATATAACACCAAACAGAAATCTAAAACTCAAATAAAGTGAACAATTTAATTATCTGAATATTTACTTTTGTTTTCTAAGAGAACCAACAGTTGCATTACTTACAATTAAGTGAGTTAACCACAAGGTATCAAACTCCTATTAAAGGTAATGTCATAAAATTAATATTGGTGTAATTATTAGGTGCTTGAAGATATAAGATGATCATCAGCTGATATGGAAGATTTAGAATGTATCAGACAGTAACCTCTTCTTTTGGTAGTAAGAAGACTTGTGTTTGTTCTTGGGGGAGTAGTTCATCGCTAAATTTGGAATTTTTTGACCTGCTTCCTAGAAAACATGTTTGGAAAATGTCTTCTATTCGACTAATTAATGAATATACGTACACTTATTTTCCTGTGACTCCTTATTTCTTTACATTGTTTTAATTATAAACAAAACAGCAGTCTCCTTCTCAGTTGGGCATACCACTTATAAGGTTTTCATGTTTCAAGAGGGGTGGTCTACAAAAAATGGTCCTGAGGACGCAATATATCTTGCAAAATGTGTAGAGGCTGCTGACATCTACGGGACAACACGCTGACCTTAAGACAGGCATAGGGGGAACACGAGAGAGGAACGGCTTTTTCTTCCTTCATATGTTTGCATACACGGCTGGAGAAGCTTGGTGCCAGCATACGGGCACAACGAAATGTGAGTGCAATATATGCTCTGCTTTTTAACTACCGTAATAAATTATTTTACCTACTACACTATGAGGGGCACTCTTTTTATGTGAGCTTTTGTAGAGAAAAAGAGACTACATTAACATATCCAAGATACCTGGCAGCTGTGGTGACGCAAAATAGGAGTGGTTATCATGGGAATGAACCAAAGGCATTTGTTGAATGGGATCTGGTGAGTCTCCATTTTTAACAGTGATCGGATAATCACGCAAGTGGTGAAATCACATTGTGTTTGAACACTCCGCAAGAGGAGTATTGATAGCCTAAGAACACTTGGTCATCACATTGGGACTTTTAAAGGCAAGAGGATCCATTTAGAAATTCTCTATTATTTAATTTGCTTATATATATATTTTTTTTCTACACTTTTGTCACTAAAAAGGTTGTTTGTCTTTGTGATAAGAAATTCTTTGTGAACTTGATATAACGTGCTCTATGTGTGTGTTTTCACATCTTTCTGAGAAGAACTTTTGTATGTGAACACTTGGTACACATTTATGTTTGATGGATTGTCATTTATAGGTGTTATTTACAGGGGTTAATAATTGTAACCGTTGCACAGGATTAAGTGGATGTAGGTCAACTACCAGGGTAGCGCAATCCATATACTATATTAATATTGCACCCTTGTTTGGCCAAAAAAAAATCAGTGTTTTTGATTTGATTGACTAAAATTTTTTGATTTGATTGACTAAAATGTATTGAATAAAAAGTATTATTATTATATTATTATTTGTTATTATTTATAGTTATTTATTATATTATAATTTAAGATTTTGTGTTTCAAACTTTATCATACCCGGGATGTCTACTGGTTTGGACAGATTTAAATTAGTTACTCCTAAGAATCAAAGGCCTACAATATAATATATGTTATAATATATGCATCTACAATCTGACAAAATGATACCGCCAGGGAGGTTAAGGAATATCCATTATTTTCTAAGTGTAATAAAAAGGACCACCAGGTCAGAATATAAAATCCAGTGGATCTGTGCATCTGATTCTAAGATTATCCAAAGTCAGGCAGATCACAGGAGCATACTGTACACTGATCGATTGCTTTTAGCATAGTCCTCTCTGGTTGGGTTTTTCAGTGTCAATAATGTGGTATCTAGTATTTTAGCACTGACATTTTCATCAATACATTATAGCATAGATTTAGTTTGATGCAAGAAATTGTTAGCAACACTATTACTGGCACTAGTATTGGCTTTTAGATTCAAGGACTATTCAATTATAAGTTATCTTCTAAAAATTAAAACTCACAGAGCAGGAAAAGAATGGATGCCAAAAACATGTGTAATAAATAATTATTTCTTCATTACTAAAGAAAAATGTTGCAAAAAAAACAATACAGGAAAACAGAAGCATATGTGCAATTAAATTGTATTAGCCAGGTGTTTCTGGCAGGTGGACATTTGGTTTGAGTCAGCTAAAAAAATATATATCGCTACAGAAAGCATACAAGCCCAGCATGAACATTTTTTTTTATTTCCCATTATACTCAAAATACTGATAATGATATGTTTTTGAAAATCCTTTCATAAACAGTAGTTCTATCCTACTGAAGGGATTAAAACTAAAGTTTAATGTTTTAAACAGCCCCAAGGATGATAATTACCGCAATATAAAAGTGCCCCATGCACTGGTGGCTGCTGTGAAAGGGTTATCATCCAAAGTGCCCTGCCCCCAGGAACCCCCACAGCAGTGATTTTCCTGTTCCTGTTTCCATATACAATAGTTTGCATCCCAATGGAAACATTGAATCAAGCATCTCACCAAATCAGTATTACAAAACCTCAGTCATACAGTGTTACAATCAAAGAAAGCAACAGAGGAGAGGACCAAATAGCACAGCCTTGGGGTTCTAGGAGACCCCTCACATATTCAAAACCATTCAGCCAGTGGGGCATTGTAAAAGTCTCGCCATAATAAACTCTTTAGGGCTCAGCCCCAGAGTATCAAGCCAGGGAGCCCATAATCTATCAACTCTATAATATTTACAGTAGTGGCTTTTAGATAAAAAAAATATATCTGTTTTTATTCACACTGCTAAACAATTTTAATTGCTGAGACAAAAATAAACACAATTAATTACATCAATGAACATCTCTGACAGATATATACTGCAGAGAGTTTGCTAATTAGCAATGTCTGAAAATGCAGAATACACACTAGGGTAGTCTTTACTTTTTGTTTGCAAACTCTCTAACTTCCTGTTTTATTGTTTAGCGACAATAGCAGATAATCTCGGACCATAACTTTTTTATTTGAATAAAGTACAGTAAGGTTAGAACCTCTGTCAGGTTCATATCACTCTATTTGTCACAATTGAGGGAACCTCTTTTACTCCCTGCGCAGGTTGATTTACTAAAGGCAAATAGACTGTGCACTTTGCAAGTCTCCAGAGGTTAGTAAATGAAGGGAAGCTCTGCTGACTTCCATCATCCAATCATGTGCAAGTAATTATTATTATTTGTGCGTGATTGGGTGTTTTTTGAAAAGTGAAGCTTAGCCTCATTTACTAAGCTTTGCAGCAACTGCACTTGCAGTCTACCCCCTTGAGTGTTGTGGTATAAGGGGTGTCGCTAAACAGAAAGTTTAGGGGTATCAATTCAGTGGAGAAACAGACAGCAATGAAAACCAGAAAGCAGAAAAAATAAGCTTTAAGCCCTTCAATACCGGGCTTTTATACCCACCTCACTACCGGGCACTTCTCTCCTACATGTACAAATCATCATCCTTTTGCTAGAAAATTACTCAGAACCCCCAAACATTATGTATGTTTTTTTAGCAGACACCCTAGGGAATAAAGTGACGGTCATTGCAACGTTTTATCTCGTGCGGTATTTGCGCAATCATTTTTCAAACGTCTTTTTTTTTAAATGGTTTCATGAATAAAAAAATAACAAAGCAGTAAAGTTAGACCGATTTTTTTGTAAAATATGAAAGATTATGTTACGCCGAGTAAATAGATACCTAACATGTAACGCTTTAAAATTGCGCACACTCATGGAATGGCGCCAAACTTAGGTACATAAAAATCTCCATAGGCGACACTTTGAAAATGTTTAATATTACCAGTTTAGATTTACAGAGGAGGTCTAGTGCTAGAATTGTTGCTGGCACTCTAACGCACCCGGTGATACCTCACATATGTGGTTTGAACGGCGTTTACATATGTGGGCGGGACTTATGTGTGCTTTCGCTTCTGCGCGCAAGCTACCGGGGACAGGGGCGTTTAATTTTTTTTTATTATTTTAGTTTTTATTTTACTTATTTATTTTTTTACACTTTGGTGAAACAATAAAAGTGAAATATTCCTTAACATTTCGTAACTGGGGGTGTCTATAGTATGCCTGTAAAGTAGTGCATCGAGAATGGATTACATCGCTGGAGATCGAGAATGCATTATATCACTGGAATCTTTTTTTTTTTTTTTAATAAAGGACTTGTCCAAAGCCATCTCCTGTCGTTTTTAACATTTTGAATTTTTTTTGTGAAATTCACAAGGGAGGCGGGATTTGGGGGTCCCCTTTGTTAAAGGGGGCTTCCAGATTCCGATAAGCCCCCCGCCCGCAAACCTCCACAACCACCTGGCAAGGGTTGTGGGGATGAGGTCCTTGTCCTCATCAACATGAGGACATTGTCCCCATGTTGAGGGCATGTGGCCTGGTACGGTTCAGGAGGGGGGGGCTCTCTCATCCCCCTCTTTTCCTGCAGCCTGCCAGGTTGTGTGCTCGGATAAGGGTCTGGTATGGATTTTTGGGGGGAACCCCACGTAATTTTTTTAAATTTTGGCACGGAGTTCCCCTTAAAATCCATACCAGACCTGAAGGGTCTGGCATGGATTTTTGGGGGGAACCCCACGTAATTTTTTTTTATTTGGTGCAGTGTTCCCCTTAATATCCATACCAGACCTGAAATGCCTGGTAATGGAATTTGGAGGACCCCCACACATTTTTTTTCCAATGACTTTTATCTGTATTGCTGGGACCCGACAATTCATTATAGCCGCAAGTAGTTTTAAATTGCCTTTTTCCTTTAGAAATGTCATTTTGTGCAGAAACTGTTATAAACACGAGAAACATATGCTACATTACAGGCATACTATAGACACCCCACAGGTACGAAATTTAAAGGAATATTTCACTTTTATTGTTTCACTTTAACCACATCAATACCAGCCCATTGTAAAATGACGTCCACAAAGGACCTCTACCGATCCGGGTGGACGTCATATGACGTCCTGGGCTTTGTAGGGGGATATCTGAATGATGCCTGCAGCTAGAGGCATCATTCAGATATCCTTCTCTTCTGCCAGCGATTCTGCACAATGTAAAAACGATCATAGCAGCGATTCCGCCGCTAGATCGTTCTTACAGGCAGCAGGAGGGGACATCCCCCCCTCCCGCCGCCATCCGGTGCTTCTCCGGGCTCTCCCGTGCCATCGGGGGCCCGGAGAACGAATCGTCCGGCGCTGGCAGGAAGCATAGAGATGACTGGTGACCAGATGGTCACCAGTCATCTCTATGACCGTCGGAGGACCCAGGCGCGATGTGATGACGTCATAGTGGCTTAGCCAGTCAGATGGCTGGAGCCTGCGAACCTGGAAGGACAGCACACCGCTGGAGGGCTTCATTCTAAGGTAGGTAAGGTAGGTAAAAAATCAACTACTAAATAGATTAAAGTGGTGGTGCACATTATGACATTGCCTTGCACAGAATTTTTTTTTTCAGAGTTCACCACCACTTTAATCTATTTAGTAGTTGATTTTTTATTCCAGAATATTTAACTCCATCTGTGGAATGTGTTTTACTATCAATAAAGAGTCAGTGTGTGCAATACTGATAACCTGAAAAAGTAAAGAAAACTTTTCAATAATAGATCAAATTAATCTAGAACAGGATCTGCAATCTTCTAATGAGCTGTCTGGAAAACTTTGTTCTTATTCTGCCATATTAACAAAAAGTCACAGGAATCTAGTGAAGGGATGTACAAAGCAGCTCCTGTATGAGAGAGATTGCCAAAGGCATTTATATGGGTAATTGGCAAAGTAAATTCAAAAGATCCCTCAAAGCAATTTGGAGTACTGCATTTTAATTGATTCTAACTTGTCAGTGATAAGAAGTCATGGATTTGGACATTTGCTTTCTTCTGTTAACTACTGAATTTACTTGGATTGCCATGCTGCATTTTGTGTGCGCCTATCTCAGCTACTTGTACACCAGAATATCCACAAAGAAAATGTCACTTACAATCAGTCTTTTTGTTTCACATCAGACAACCTTTTTGTTTCACACCAGACCTTAATATTGCTTAATATTGCACTAGACGATTGGTAAGCAAAGCAGACTTCATTATTAATGAAAAAAATGTCTGCCACTGAAATTTTCACACCAAAAACGACACTAATTTCAAAGTATATCTAAATTGCAGGTTACCAGCAATTAGATGTGATGGCTACACTAGTTTTCTTTCTTTATAGGCTTTTTTCCTTATTTGTACCTAGTGATCCTGTGAATAATATACTTCCTATCCCTGGATGGCTACGCTCACTCACTTCACTGCATCTATTGAGGGAGTCATGGTTGTCACACAGGATGCTCTCCTGATTTGAACTATTATTATTACATCGTCCTTCTCTTTATATACATTACTTCGGGCAGGAGGACTTGTAATGTACAGTAAATAGCTTAGAAATAAAGATATGATTGTCCATGCTTTCAGTTCAATTAACAGTTACAAGGATACTGCCTTTTTGGCAAGATCAGTGTGTATTTTCTGTCCTTGCTAAAACTGTTCTCAACCTTAGAATAAAAAACGAATGCAGGCACTGCATGTAATGTGGTTATGACTAAGG
Organism: Rana temporaria; assembly: GCF_905171775.1. Classification (NCBI taxonomy): domain Eukaryota; kingdom Metazoa; phylum Chordata; class Amphibia; order Anura; family Ranidae; genus Rana; species Rana temporaria. Next base: position 179,215,723 of record NC_053492.1, read on the forward strand.
CCTTATAGGCTAAAATACGTCAACTGTTCTCATTTGCATTTGTTCACTGTGGCTTGTCAATAAATACGATGATTTATTAAAGAGCAACGACCGAAGTGAGGCTCATCTTTTCTTCATTACTCATTACTGCATGTAAAGTACTTGTACTTCAGCTTATTCACTGGATGAAAAGAGAGATCCGTGTTTCTAATTAGCAGACACATAAGATCATTCTTTTACTCCCTGACAGAACAGCGGTCTGCCTTGTTTACATGGCTGCGATGGCTGATTGACTCCCTCTGTGTATCCAATCACAGTGGGTGCAGTGCTCCGGCAACATGCGCACACTACAGATCGTGTGCAAAAAAATATGTACAGGTACGTGATTTTGTGCAGCCGGACCGCCGTGACGCAGTATATATGCGGTGGGTGGCCCGGAAGCAGTTAATGTAAATAAAAAGTTTAAAGCAAGTAAATATAATATACATTCTTATGGATTTACTAATGTTAGCAACATAAGGATTAATAATGTTCAATGTTGATTAAAGAGTGAAGTTGTGTTTTAAGTGCTAGACTGGCGGATAAACCAGATCATAGGATTGACTGGTGGGTCCTTACCCAAAATAAACTGTTAAGAATGTGTAAATCCCAATTCCACCTTTTCTTTGTTTTGGAAAAAGTGAAGAAAGGTTAGAACTTCTGTCAAACTTTGACTTCAATATATTTCTTTATTTTGGAGATTTCTCTTGCTTCTTTTCTATTTGACTTTAAAAAAAAAAGTGTCAGTGAGAGGGTGTGTGGAGGATCTCACTTCGTTGTCCATATGGGGGAAATCCCCCGAACACAATTGGGGGGTTCAGGAAGGATTTTTTTCCCCTGCTGGAGCAAATTGGATCATGCTTTGCTGGGGGGTTTTGCCTTCCTCTGGATCAACTGTAGGTATAGTACTGTGTATTTAGAATTGTATAATTTATTTATGTATTTCTTTTTATTGGTTGAACTAGGTTGACTTCTGTCTTTTTTTAAATAAGACTAACTATGTAACTATGGTCACAGGCAGCATAAGGAAGATTTACAGCTTCTGTCAGAAATGTAATCACTACCTGTGTCTGCATGAAAGATATTCGTCTCACTTCCTGTAAAGCATCGTACACACGACCGAGTTTCTCTGCAAAAACCAGCAAAAAACTTGCTGGGAGATATCTTTTTGCCAAGGAAACTGGTCCTGTGTACATTTTCGTCGGGGAAACTGTCGAGAAACTCGACGAGCCAAAAAGAGAGCAAGTTCTCTATTTCCTCGACGGGAATGGAGAAACTTGCCCTGTCGAGTTCCTCGACAGCCTAACAAGGAACTCGATGAGGAAAACCATGTGTTTCGCCCGTCGAGTTCCTCGGACGTGTGTACAAGGCTTAAAGGTGTCAGAAGGTAAAGGAACTTCCCTGTTATGTGACCACAGCATTTAAAAACCTGACAAGATTCTTCCCTATTCAAAAAAAAAAAGTTTGGTCTACAAAGGCTTTATATAGAATATTATTATGCAAAGTACTGTCTCTCACAAGGTTTGTGGCTCAGGGATTTGTTAAAAATTGTCTTCTTAGCCCGGTTTCTGTTTGAGTTCAGTGCTCTGCCAGCTCAGGGCAAAATAGCAAGTAAAAAAGAAAAACACCCTGAATGCAGTGAATACCGTATATACTCGAGTATAAGCCGACCTGAATATAAACCGAGGCTCCTAATTTTACCACAATAAATTGGAAAAACGTATTGACTCGAGTATAAGCCTAGGGTGTCCATCTGCATGACTCACTGTGCCTCACTGTGTCCATGTGCATGCCTCACTGTGCCTCTGCCTCACTGTGCCCATGCCTAGACTTACGTTTAACATAGGAGTATATAGAAGGGGTGCCCGGCTTTGAAAAAAAAAATTCTCCCTGTTCGTAGGTCCCCCAGACAGCAAACTTTGCACTCTCATAGAGGAGAACTGGGGCTACATGTGTGCCAAGTTTCGGGTTCAGTGCTGAAAAACATGGCATTTGCATCGATTTGTGGCCTTTATAAATTGATTAATTAGTGAACTCCACAGGTCCCAGGACCATATTGTTTAAGTGACAGTAAAAGTTGAATACAATTCCAGCTTGGACATGCCTGTAGATGCAATTGAGGTCTGACCCAAAAAAAGGAAATGCTACCAGTGACCATCACTTTATTAAAGAGGGTATCAGAAAGTGGCTCCAGATCATGCGACCACTGTGACAGCCAGTCCCAGTGGTTACATGATCGCCAATTTTTCCTGTCCTCTGGGTGTTCAGAAATTTTTAGAGGGTGAGGGGGCTGGAAGGGGTTAACCACTTGCCGACCGGCCCATAGTAAAAATACATCATTATTTTGACGTTAAATACCAGTGTTATGGCAGCAGCTAGGTATCATTTTTTTATTATGGGCGATTCTGCGTCGGATAAACATGGTCCCGCAGGCACATTCACAGCATGATCACTTTTAAAAGTGGATGGAGAAGTGCCCCGCTGCTTCTCAGTCATTTCTGGGCTTACCGAAGCCATCGATAAAGTCTGGAAACAATCCAACTGCTGGGCAGTGAGTCGAGTGAGGGCAAGATGGTCCCCACTCGTCTCTATGCCCTTGGCAGGACCAAAGTGTCCTCTGATGTCACTTCCGATTCTCAGGCGATAACAATTTTTTTTTAAGTCAAAATGCAATCTTTTTGACCCCAGATCTCTCAATAAAGAGGACTTGCCATGCTAATTTATATTACAAGCGATGTATACATTACACGTGCTAAAATACACGTGCTAAAAAATAAATAAATAAAGGGACAGTGTAAAAGTATAAAATAAAAGGTAAAAAAATAAGAAAAACTTACAAAACATACGTATGATGCGCCTGCATATGTAAACGGTGTTCAAACCACACATGTGAGGTATCACTGTGATCATTAGAGCGAGAGCAATAATTCTAGCACTAGACCTCCTCTGTAACTCTAAACAGGTAACATGTAAAAAAAATATGAAAGCGTTGCCTATAGAGGGTGTAATTTGCTTTAGAGGGTGTAATTCTAGAGGAACTTTATTACACATCTGTGGGAACGCCCTATTGTCCAGAAACTATGGAAACTAATATGATTAGCAACATTTAAAAAAAAAACATACATCTAAATCCATGGGAAGCCTTAGTTACTACATAAACCATAAATGAGCTTAAGGCCTCGTACACACGACTGAGTTTCTCGGCAAAAAACAGCAAGAAACTTGCTGGGAGATATTTTTTTGCCGAGGAAACCAGTCGTTTGAACATTTTCGTTGAGGAAACTGTCGAGAAACTCGACGAGCCAAAAAGAGAGCAAGTTCCCTATTTCCTCAATGGGAATGGAGAAACTTGCCTTGTCAAGTTCCTTGACAGCCTAACAAGGAACTCGACGAGGAAAACTATGTGTTTCGCCCATCGAGTTCCTCGGTCATGTGTACGAGGCTTCAGAAAACCTGAGAGAAAATTGATCTGTTTTTTGGCCACACAACAAACTATTGCTAAAGCCTGGAGAACTCCATCCCTGAAAGTTAGAGAAGTGAAGAAAATAATTATGGGCACCAGGGTTCATGAAAAATTAACATCTATCCTACTTGATAACCATTCCAACTTTTTACAATTCTGGTCTCCATGGCTTGACTTTACCAATACACCCAATATTGATAATTCTTTACTTTCTCTCTAAAATTATAAAGTTACATCCACCATTCATATGAAACCCATCATATCTTCATCCACCTTTTCTTCTACTCTTCTTTATCTTTTCTCTTTTTCCTCCCTTTATACTTCTTTTTATTTTTTATTTTTTACTATTCCCAATATATTTAATTGTATATTCATGAATTTTATTTTATACAGCATACCTGTGTTACCTTGCTTATGTATTCTATCTTATTCTTCTTAATGAAAAAAAAAATCATATAAAGTTTCGACCTATGTAGATTTTTAGGTACCGTAGTTTATCGCCATACCACAAACGTGTGCAATTATAAAGCATGAAATGTTAGGTATCTATTTACTCAGTGTAACATCAGCTTTCACATTATACAAATGGGGTAACTTTTGTGTTTTTCTTTTAATTCGTTAAAGTGTATTTATTCCCCAAAAATGTTTTGTGGAAAAAACACTGCGCAAATACACTGTGACATAAAATATTGCAACGATCGCCATTTTTTTATCTAAGCTGTCTGCTAAAAAAATTATATATAATGTTTGGGGTTCTAATAAATTTTTCTAGCAAAAAATACTAATATAAACTTTTACCGGTAAGCAAAAAGTTCCAGAAAAGGCCAGCAAGTAGCAAGGAAACCATGATAAGCTAACTGCATTAAATGTTGGGCAATTGCACCAAATTGAGGACCATCATGCATTTCAATTCCTGTGACCTTTTACATATATCGTTCATCTTTAGCATCAATCAACAGTTGCATTTGTTATACGTTTATGTTAACAAGGTTTAACCTAAAGAAAGAACAGTATAGCAAGTCACAGCAAAAATAATCCAAACAAATATACATTTTAGTGAATGAAAAATCATGCTATGTGTTTAACAAGCAAAAGTGGCATTAATTATCTAGAAAGAAAACATCTGTTAAGATAATTGCATGGAGTAAAACATTTCTACACAATTTAATGAATGCTGTGCCTACCACAGAGGCAATGCAATTACAGCAGTGTGTGTCCATTTTACTGGAAACATGCTTACAATTCTATATAAAACCAAATATCACAAAACAGCATAAAGTATGACCGATCGATATAAGCATAAGCATGCAGTACTTTTTTCGCTGCAGCATGTTGTGACACAGCTTACTGCATCGGAACTAAATGAAATGTCACTTTGTGTCACAATTTATTAGTTCTACACTTTAGAATTATATTCATACAGACTGTTAACTTTGATTATTTTATGTGCAGATAGATGCAATAATCCATCTTGACACAATGTTTAAAGTACGTTTGAAGCAGGTATTGCACTGATGAATGCAGAGTCCACTGTAGTCAGGGGACCATATTCAAGAATGTTCAGAATAATAGTAGTAGTCTACAAATAAATGAAATACAATGTGGAAATGAAAACATGATCTTATATGTTTTGATAATGGATACGTTTTAACTGAACAAGCTAGAATCTGATTGGTTACTATGGACAGCTGCTACAGATGCTCTGTGCTCCAGTTTTAGTATGTTCCCCAACCTGTGCATACAAATAATCCTAAAAACATTAAAGTGGAGTTCCACCCATAAATATAACATTACATCAGTAGTTTTAAAAAAATGTCATTAGTCCTTTTCGAATTTTTTTTTTTTTTTTTAGATGCCTTCAAAGTGTTGTTGCTAGGCAGAATAGTTAATCTTCCCACTTCCTGCACCTAGGTGCTTAATGCTTCCTAACCTACACCGCACAGACTCCTGGGAATGTAGTGGGTGTAACTTTCCAGGAGTCTGTGCATTCCCCAGTCTCAAAGAATCATGTGACTTGGACAGCACAGGTGCTGAAACCTGATCTGATACTGCTTGTGCAGCACTGAGCATGTGCGAGATCTGCAAGGCTGAAATCCAGGAAGTCATACAGTCTGGCTTCATGATGCCCACACTTAAGATGGCCCCAGTCAATTTCTATTTAATAAAGTGTCTAAATGCTGTAACAACCTAACAAAATGGACCTTAGTTTACAGACTAACTTTACTAGAATACATTAAGCTTGTGTATTACAGGGGTATTTATATTTAAAAAGTGAAATTGTGGCCGAAAACTCTGCTTTAACCACTTGCCTACTGGGCACTTAACCTCCCTGGCGGTATGATTCTTTCTGGTTTTATGTGCTGAAAGCAGTACAATTATTTTGCATGAAAATTTGGCATTTTACATTGTAGGCCTGTAATTCTGAGGAATAACTCACTTAAATCTGTCCGATCAAGAGTCTAGTAGACATCTCGGGTATGATAAAGTTTGAAAAACAAAATCATAAATTATAATATAATAAATAACTATAAATAATTATAACAAATAATAATGTAATTATAATAAAAATTATTCAATAATGTAATCAAATCAAAAATTTGCTCAGTTGCAGAATTGTCGCTGTGATTACTTTGATTTTTTTATGACGAATTTCCCCACAAATCACAATCGCTCAATTCTGCAAGTAATTATAATTTATTATCGCTGTTTTCTAGCTGCTCTAAAATCACTTTTGACATAAAGGGACACTTTTGATTGCTATGGACAATCTACAGTTTGCAGGCAGAAAGAACAGTTTTTATTATAAAAAAGAACATGTAGGACACTGGGCAGACCACTAGGGACAAGGGGGGGTGTGTATTTTTTACATACAGTACTGTAATCTGTAAGATTACAGTATACTGTATGTAATGTGTTTGTTTACTTTTTTGAATTTGGCGCCGTTCTCTGCCCCTGTGCATCGTAACATCGCAGGGAACGGATATCGGCGGCACACGGGCACTGTGAATCGAGCGAGGAGGACACCTCTCGATCACACAGCAGGGAGGCACCGCAGGATCCAGGGACAAGGTAAGTAACTCTGCCTGTGGCTGCTGCGAGGTGATCCTGAGTCTGGCTCGGGGATACTGCTTTTGGTATTGAAATCTTCCCCCGAGCCAGACTCAGGAATACCGCCAGGGGGTTAAACCCCCCTTCTGCCCAGACCAATTTTCAGCTTTCATTGCTCTCACACTTTGAATGACAATTACTTAGTCATGCAACACTGTACCCAAATTATTATTATTATTTTTTTTTTCATACAAATAGAGCTTTCTTTTAGTAGTATTTGATCACCTCTGTGTTTTTTATTTTTTGCGCTAAAAAAAATAAAAAAAGAGAACATTTTGAAAAAGAAACCAATATTTTTATCTTCATCAGTTTAGGCCGATATATATTCTTCTATATATGTTCGCAATAAGCGTATATTGATTGGTTTGTGCAAAATGTATAGCGTCTACAAAATACATGATAGATTTATGGAATGTATATTATAATTTTTTTTTAGTAATGAAAATTTTGAAAAACATAGCATTTTTCTTCATTCCTATGATAACATTTTGCAAATTAGTAACTTTCCTTCATAAATTGTGGCCACAATTTATATCGCTACATATTTTTGGTAAAAATAACCCAAATTAGTGGAATTTATTTGGTCTGTGTGAAAATTAAAGAGTCTACAAGCTATGGTGCAAGTCATAAAAAATGTGTACTGGCGGACTTGAGACCCTAACAAGCCTGGGAAGTAAAATTGCCCCCCCCCCCCCAAATGACTCATTTTTGGAAAGTAGACATTACAAGGTATTTAGTAAGAGGCATGGTGAGTGTTTTTAAGTTGTAATTTTTTTCCACAATTCTTTGCTTAATGAAGATTTTGCAAAGAATTGTGGGAAAAATTACAACTTAAAAAAACTCACCATGCTTCTTACTAAATACCATGGAAGGGTCTACTTTTCAAAAATTGTGTCATTTGGGGAGAATTTGTACTTTCCTGGCTTATTCAAAAAATTGTTATTGTAATAGGTTATTTCTCTCACAGAATGTGCATACCACAAATGACACCCCAAAATACATTCTGCTACTCCTCCATGTGTGGGACAGCCTAGCCACATACAGAGGCCCCACATTGAAGTAGCACCATCAGGCATTCTAGGACCATAAATTACATCTCATTTCTCAACCACCTATTACATTTTTGAAGACTCTGGAGCACCAGGACAATGGAAACTCCCACAAAAATAACCCATTTTGGAAAGCTATTACCCCGATGTATAATCTATGAGGCATAATGAGTCTTTTTGGAAAATGTTGAATAAAAATTAGGGTAATTTTTCAGAAAAATAATTTAGAAGTGACTGAATTTTGTAAAGCTTATCATAATTTGAGTAATTTTGGGCAGGGCACGGGGTATTGTCATTGAAATGTAGGAAACTCATAATCATGAGATATCTGGTTCTGGGCATTACCGCAGAGAAGATCGGCATGTGGTGGATTGACCAATATGAACGTAATTATTATTTTTTGGTGAGTCTCATACAGAATGTGAGGTTCAAAAAAACCTTAAACTCCTCCACTGTTAGGTCCCTCCACTCATAGAATGGAAATAATACACAGATGGGCACTGATTGATGGCACAGATGTGCACTGATGAGGCAGCAGAGATGGGCACTGATGACACAGATGACTGGTTAATGGCACAGATGTGCATTGATGACACAGATAGGCACTCACTGGAAGCTTTGTGATCTTTGAATGAATACTAAGCTTCCTCTGATTGGCTGAGTTGGAGAGGCGGGCAGATGGTGTCACTAACTTTTCCTCAGCCAATCAGAAGAAGCTTTGCATTCATTTGTATAGCGCCTTGTGCATGGCTGAGCATTGCTTAGCCCAACTTTATATTGTTCTAGAAGTTGGACAACAATTCCCAGTCCCACTGCCGGATCACAGAGCTGGATGCTGTATGTAACTGAGGCTACATACAGTTAATACAGTACGCCCAGAAAGCACACCTGTTAGTGCAGTAAATATATTGTTTGTATCAGTTTGGGCCTAACAAAATATTTAAAGGGCCATTAAATGTGGAGTTGGGCTTTAAGGAGGAAATATAGAAAAAATAATATGGGAAAAGAAATTGGAAGCTCCACCTGCTGGCTAAAAAGTAAAATGCAATTATTAATGTGTGTATCACTGCATGGACACAATATTAATTACATCACTCCAAAAAACAGCAGTGTTGTCAGCCCTACATAAATTCTTTGAGCAGGACTAAAGAACACTTCCCCATTCTGGTGAGGAGGGGTGTTATATGCGAACTACCGGAAATTAGGAGCTCACTGAATTTTGAAAGGAACCAGTAATTTTTTCTGTACTTGCAGTGTTTTTATGGACACAAAAACACTGGAAAATATACATATATTTAAGAGATGTAATAAATGTGACTTTTTAAAAAAATGCGTTTATACACGTTAATAAGTAATACTTCACATTGGCTTGAACAACATGAATGTTTGAAATGTTTTTAAGTCTAAATCATAAAAATAAGGAAAAAAATGTACACAACCCTATACAATCCAATACATCCACATCTATAAAAGTGTTAATTTCTGAACATTTTGTAAATACATAGTTTACAATGCCTGTCCTTTTAGGCATGCAAACTGGTTTAGTCTTGCACCAACATAACTAATTTCCACAAACTTTCATATTTATATAGTAATGCCTTTTTATTCAATCTGTCTTCATGAGCTGCTTGGGCGGCTTGAGGGTTTACTTTACCTTTAGGAAACACAGGGAATAAATGTACTTAATGTGAGTTATTTGAGGTACTCAGCACACATTGTGACAGTTATTTTGGGCTAATATGATGGAACATAATAAAATTATGTTGCGAAATACTGGTCTAGAGATTGCAGGCTAGTACATTTAAAGTTCTGCACTGGTAATACAGCTAATCAGTTAAATAGATTTAATATAATGAGTGTGGGTAGATTAGATCTCTCATCTTAGAACAAATAGAAATAATAATGGTGTCTACACAATTTTCTGTTCTATGTACTATTAGCTAACAAAAGATTTCGTGCAACATTATGGTTAAAAAGCATTTTTCTTCTTTTTTTTTTTTTATGCAATCTGTGCTCAATCATAATTGGTTTTAATGTAAAAAATGTTTGTTATGTAATGTGCCAAACATGATGTGCAAAAACAAAATAACATTAAAGCAGTATAACAAATACATTGATGAGAAATGAGACAGTAGGAATTATATACAGTATCTCACAAAAGTGAGTACACCCCTCACATTTTTGTAAATATTTTATTATACCTTTCATGTGAAAACACAGAAGACATGACACTTTGCTACAATGTAAAGTAGTGAGTGTACAGCTTGTATCAGGCCTCGTACACACGACTGTTTTCCTCGACAAAATCCATCAAGAAACTTGGTGGCAGAGCTTTTTTGCAGTGGAAAAGTGTTGTGTGTATGTTTTTTGTCGAGAAAACTGTTGTGGATCTCGACGAGAAAAAAAGAGAACAAGTTCTCTTTTTTCTCGTAGGGAGTCTTAATTTCCTTGTGGTGTTTCTCGTCGGGCTGGTTTATGACAAGAAACATGTTTGTGTGAATGCTTAGAAACCCGCGCATGCTCAGAATAAAGTATGAGATGGGAGCGCGCCTTCGGTAAAAGTAGTGTTTGTAATGGAGATAGCACATTCGTCACGCTGTAACAGACTGAAAAGCGCGAATCGTCTCTTACCAAACTTTTACTTAACACACAGTAACATGAGATTAGCAAAAGCAGCCCCAAGAGTGGCGCTAGTGGAATCAAACTTCCCCTTTATAGTGCCGTCATACGTGTTGTACGTCACCGCGTTTGAGAACGACGAGATTTTGTCTTGACAGTGTGTATGCAAAGAAAGCTTGACAATATTCTCGACAAGCCTGACTAAGAACTCGTCGAAGAAAACAATGTTTCTTTTACGACGAGTTTCTCGGTCGTGTGTACGAGGCCTGAGGCCTCGTACATACGACCGTTTTCCTCGACAGAATCCATCAAGAAACTTGGTGGCAGACCTTTTTTGCTGAGGAAAACGGTTGTGCGTATGTTTTTCATCGAGAAAACTGTTGAGGAACTCGATGAGAAAAAAAGAGAAAAAGTTCTCTTTTTCCTCGTCGGGAGTCTCAATTTCCTCGTCGTGTTCCTCGTCGGGCTGGTTTTCGACGAGAAACACGTTCGTGTGTATGCTTAGAAACCCGCACATGCTCAGAAGGGTGGCACCAGTGGAATCAAACTTCCCCTTTATAGTGCCGTCGTACGTGTTTTACGTCACCGCGTTTGAAAACGACGTGATTTTGTCTTGACAGTGTGTACGCAAAGAAAGCTTGTTAAGTTTCTCGACAAGCCTAACAAGGAACTTGTCGAGGAAAACGATGTTTCATTTACAACGAGTTCCTCGGTCGTGTGTACGAGGCCTAATGCATTTAGGTATCTAGACGTAGTGGAGATGACTTGCTGAAGTTCAAATAGAACATCAGAATGGGAAAGAAAGGAGATTTATGTGACTTCGATCGTGGCATTGTTATTGGTGCCAGACGGGTTGGAGTATTTCACAAACTGCTAATCTACCGGAGTTTTCACACACAACTATCTCTAGGGTTTACAGAGAATGGTCCGAAATAGAGAGAATATCCAGTGAGCGGCAGTTGCGTGGACAAAAATGCCTTGTTGATGTCAGAAGACAGAGGAGAATGGGCAGACTGGTTTGAGATTATAGAAAGGCAACAGTAACTCAGATAATCACTCATTACAACCAAGGTATGCAGAATATCATCTCTAAATACACAACACATCGAACCGTGAAGCAGATAGGCTTTAGCAACAGAAGACCACACCAGGTGCCACTCCTTACAGCTAAGAAAAGGGAACTGAGGCTACAATTCGCACAGGCTCACCAAAAAATTGAACAACAGAAGATTGGAAAAAAGTTGCCTGGTCTGATGAGTCTCATTTTCAGTTGCGACATTCAGATGGTAGGGTCAGAATGAGACATAAACAACATAAAAGCATGGACCCATCCTGCCTTGTATCAACGGTTTAGGCTGGTGGTGGTGTAATGGTGTGGGGGATATTTTCTTGGCACACTTTGGGCCCCTTAGTACTAATTCAGCATCGTTTAAACACCACGGCCTACCTGAGTATTGTTGCTGACCATGTCCATCCCTTTAGGACTACAGTGTACACATCTTTTGGTGGCTCCTTCCAGCAGGATAATACACCATGTCACAAAGCTTGAATCATCTCAAACTGGTTTCATGAACATGACAATGAGGTCACTGTACTACAATAGCCTCCAAAGTCATCAGATCTCAATCCAATAGAGCCCGTTTGGGATGTGGTGGAAAGGGAGATTTGCATCATGAAGGTGCAGCCAACAAATCTGCAGCAACTGCGTGATGCTATCATGTCACTATGGACCAAAATCTCTGAAGCCCCGTCACACGACCGAGAAACTCAACGGGCGAAACACATCGTTTTGCTCGTCGAGTTCCTTGTTAGGCTGTCGAGGATCTTGGCGAGCCAAATTTCTCCATTCCCGTCGAGGAAAAAGAAGACATGCTCTCTTTTTGGCTCGATGAGATCCTCGACAGTTTCCTCGTCGAAAAGTGTACACACGACCGGTTTCCTCGGCAAGTTTCTTGCTGGTTTTTGCCGAGAAACTTGGTCGTGTGTACGAGGCCTCAGGAATGTTTCCAGCACCTTGTTGAATCTATGTCACAAAGAAGTAAGGGAGTTCTGAAGGAAAAAGGGGGTCCAACCTGGTACTAGCAAGGTGTACCTTATAAAGGGGCTGGTGGGCATATATATATATATATATCCCTAAGTGTTTTTACATTCACCACTTTCAGTACAATGCAAATCAAGTTTGATTACAGTGAGCATAATTTGTCAAAATATAGTTAAGCTATAGAGCAATTAGAGCAGATTGGGGACGAAGATTAAAAATGTCACTACAATTCAGTTAAACGTGAACTGTTGGGGTGGCCTATTTGCTTGGAAATATCCATTGTCATATTGGATTTATATTTGTAGCTTGAAGATAATTCAACGGAAGCCTTTTTTTTAGTATTGGATGAATGTTATCCAAAAAATAAAGTAGGAACAGAATCTAACTTTGGCTAGAAGGCTAATTCCCTCAAGGCCTAGTTAAAAAAAATTATACTTGAGGTAGAAATGAATGATCACCAATTTTATTAATATAATGTATTTAGGATTTCAGTGCCAAATAATACACTCTTTTTTGGTGTTGTCATAAGCTTGTTGGAGCATATGAATTATGTTTTTTTTCTCTATTTAATGCAGCTCTTCTAATGTATGTTTGCATTTGTTTTTTGTTGGGATGACATAAATATACTGCAGGTGCCATAAATGTCACAGTACATAAAAGCAACCACTTGTCAGTAATAAAAATGTTTCCCAATTTCAAACTCTACACCTTGGCATTTCCTCCGTGATTTACCTATGGTAGTTATATAATCATATGCCATACACGTGAGTCATCACAGCTGGTTGTTTTTTTTTTCCTGTTTGAGTTTGATCAAAGACGAAATATGAAACATCAGAGATGAAACCGCACAAATCTTAAGCCAAGATGAACAATAAAGCATGCTAATCATAACCCATCTTTGATCAAAAATGTCTTCATCTTACAGTGACAGAATTAGCCCACATGTATAAACATTTAAATTGGTTTACATATTTGAATTTAGATGATTTATTTGACACTTATCTCTAACTGTATAGAGATACATGAAACTTAATTTAGGTGAGCAATTTTGTCGTCACTCTGATCAACTAAAAGCAAAGTATTTGTGACTTCTCTTTTCTTCCCAGATTCAAAGTCTTTCACCTTCTCCTTTATAGATGTTCTCTGTATTGCCTTCATCTCACTAAATTACTCTGCTAATGAAATAAAATACAATCTTATTTTCCTACTGTAGACCTTTAGTAAAATAAGGAATATAATGTAAAATGTTTTTTATAACTAGAATTGTTTTACTATGCTCAGCAATAAAATGTACAAGTTGCATTTCTTTTTAAATTAGGTGAATACAAAATAATGCGTATTTACCATTTTCAGCCAACAGGTTGTGTGTTCGGGACTACTCTGCAGCTCTTCTTTGTGCCAGTTAATTGCTTTCCTATGATTAGCATGAATAGCAAAAGTCAAACTATACATATACAGCTGAATGAAGCTCTCTTACTAAATATGGGCCTGCGTGGGTTTTCTGATAAACAGTCAATAAGTAAGCAGGCAGTGCTGGATTTTTCTATTTAAGCCCTTACACACAATTGGATATTCCGACAACAATTGTCCGACGAATCTGTTTTGTCGGACAATCCAACAATCTGTATGCTACATCGGACAATTGTTGTCTGAATTTCCGACAACAAATGTTGTCTGTGCATGCTCTCAAATTGTCCGACAACAAATGTGTTACGTCGGATCATCCGATCGTGTGTACACAAATCTGTAAGGTCTCGTACACACGATAGGTTAACCAGAGGACAACGATCGTGTGTAGGCCCCATAGGTTATTTAACCATCGGTTAAAAAAAAGCCAACTTGCTTTAAATTTAACCGATGGATTCCTAACCGATAGGTCAAAACCGATCGTTAGTAGGCACGACCATCGGTTAAAAATCCAGGCATGCTCAGAATCAAGTCGACGCATGCTTGGAAGCATTGAACTTCATTTTTTTCAGCACGTCGTCGTGTTTTACGTCACCGCGTTATGACACGATTGGTTATTTAACCGATGGTGTGTGGGCGTGACGGACCATCAGTCAGCTTCATCGGTTAACCGATGACAACAGTCCTTCAGACCATTCTCATCGGATGGACTGATCGTGTGTACGAGGCTTAAGACAACATTAGCAGAAGTTGCCCAAAGGGTGGCACTAAAGAGCTGAAAAAACACGTAATATGTCTATTATGTCACTACTTTTGTGTTTGCCGTATGTATGCATAAGAAGTTCATGGACAATGCACTTCGGACACAAATATACATGGATTTGTCTGATGGAAGTCCAATCGTGTGTTCAAGGCTTTAGAAAGCCAAACATGCTTTGCTAAGTGTCATTAAAGTACCCCCACATTAAATGTTTATTTGTTAAATTAAAGCCTGGTACACACAATCAGATTGTTGGCCAACCAAGCGTCAGATTTTTGGCTTCAGGGAGTGTGCCTGGATCTTGTCTTGCATACTAACGGTACACAATTTTCAGCCAACAAACACAAACCTAGTGACCTACTATGAGGAATTTCAGCTTTTGAGCACCACCCGTTGGGCCCCTTCTGCTAATTTCATGTTTGGTAAACATTGATTCTGAACATGCGTGTTTGTTCTTTCAACTTTTGTGTGACAGACTTGTGTACATCAGAAAATCTGACAACAGACCGTTGCCCGCGGAAAATTTACTAGCATGTCATCCAACATTTGTTGGCAGAAAATTGGACAACAATTGTCTAAAGGAGCGTATTAACGGTCAGATTTTAGGCCAACAGTCTGTCAACAGACAATCCCCTGACAACAATCTGGTCGTGTGTACGAGGCTTTAGACTTCATACAAATAATACTAATGATATAATAGGTTGATTAATAAACTTGCTTAGTTAATTGATACATGAAAACTGCTGGTAACTTTACTGACCTACTAGCTATTTCCATACTCAGTATACTTAGTCAGAAGGCCAAGGCTTTCATAAGGCTTCTACTGTTTTATAGAAAAAGTCATACTAGAATTATGAAGAGTGACAAAGGGAATCTGCAAAGGAATATTAAAGGCTGTAATGCTCTCCTTAAAATATGATGCTGCCATTATTTTATTGCTCTGGATATTGCATAAACTGAGGCTGCTGTATTTGCAGCAGTGAGTACAATTCAGTTAAGTCAGATCAAAATGGTCACAGCTGAAGACTTTGGTTGAGGTATTTGGTCTTTTACCTTGTAACAAATTCCATCTATTCACTGCAGACATTTCTGAGGGAAATTGTATTATGAAAAACACAATATAATGTGGCTACAAAGGGTAACTGCATTCTAATGTGTATGCATACTTTATTGTAGACTATAGAGGTTAAAGGGTTTTCACGGTGATAGAACTCCAGTTAAAATTCAAACATATTTCAATTTTGCTTAAAATGGAACTAATGTCATACAGCTAAAAAACGTGAGCAGGCAGGCTCTTTATTGCAAAAGAGACATGCAGTGTCTCTTCTGCAATACAATAAACGTATCTGTCTGCTCACAGTCTTTATTAGAATGTACATAAAGCTGCACATATTAAGCTCAGTTTACATTCCAGCAGATCCTGTGTACTGGGATTAATGAACTCTTGCGCACATGCTGAAGCGATGTCAACACTCACTGACCAATGAAGATATCCGCATCGTTGCACCTGGGAATAAGTCAGTAGATGTCAATGCCAGTGTGGGACATCGGACCATTGAACGATAGGTAAGTATTGTAGACTTTACAGTCACTGTTTACATTACAAAACAGTGACTTTAGTTGATTTCTGCAATCACAAGAGAAGGTAAGAAAAATGAGAAAACCCATACTTCAGTGTTTTAGTGGAAGGACCAGACAGTAATAAATGCATAATCAAAGTGTAACCAAACACTTATGCCCTGTACACACGATCGATTCATCCGATGAAAACGGTCTGATGGATTTTTTCATCAGATATTCGATGAAACTGACTTTCATCAGTCTTGCCTACACACCATCAGTTAAAAAAACGATCGTGTCAGAACGCGGTGACGTAAAACACGACGACGTGCTGAGAAAAATTAAGCTCAATGCTTCCGAGCATGCGTCAACTTGATTCTGAGCATGCGTTGATTTTAAACCAATGGACGATCGTTTTTTTCTATCGTTTTTTTAAATATCAGATAATTTAAAAACGAGTTCCTAGTTTTTTCACCGATGGGGCCCACACACGATCGGTTTGTCTGATGAAAACGGTCCATCAGACCGTTTTCATCAGACGAACCGATCATGTGTACACGTTAGAGTTAGGTTGAATCTCTCTAAAAAAAGCAGAGACAGAAAATGTAGTAAATAAATATATATGATTGAACAGGACCACAAAATCAATATAAGTAAATAACAGCACATTTCGGGAGTATAGTAACCACCCTTATTCAGGGCTGCGACATGCAACAAAACCCGCTTGAATGAACACGCCTAGCTCTGGGGCCAAAATTTGGTCCTTGAGCTTCTTTGGTGTGACAAACATGCATAGGGCAGCCCATTCAAGTGAATGGACTGCTCTATGTGCGACACATGGAACTGCATGTAAATCGTGAAAAAAAATTATGAGGGGAACGCAATTTTCTGCTAAGTGAAATGCGAATGGAGCCTTATAAGAGAGACTTCCACTTTACACCTTCCTGACAAACCTATAGCAGAATGAGGGCTGTTGGAGGTTTTATTGTTCTAATTGGGTGTCATATGATGTCCTTTAAGAATGAGCCGCTCATGCACACGCATCACTGATCCCAGTAAAGAGTTTTTCCTCTCCTTGCACTGACAGCGTGTGAGAAAAGGAGAGCCGATAAGCGACTTTCCTCACAGGGGTGATCTTCTCCCCATCGGTATTGCCTGTCAGTGCCCACCTGTGATGCCTGCCAGTGATGCCAATCAGTGTCCATCAGTGCTGCCAATCAGTGCCGATTAGTGATGCATATCAGTGCCGCCTATCAGTGCCCATCAGTGTTGCATATTTGTGCCTCCTCATCAGTGTAGCCTATCAGTGCCCATCAGTGCAGCCTCATGAGCTTACACCAGTGAAGAAGAAAAACTACCGATTTGCAAAATTGTATGACATTAACTAGCAAAAACATATTTTTATTCTTTTTTTTTCGAATTGTTTAGCAAATAAAAAACAAAACAAGTGGTTATTAAATGCCACCAAAAGAAAGCTCTTTCTCAAAAAAATTATAAAAATGTTGTAATTGAAAGTGTAAAAGTGCTGAAAGCTGAAAATTGGCCTGGGGAGGAAGGTGGTGAAAGTGCCCAGTATTAAAGTAGTTAAAATGTACTATTTTGAGAGAGTAGGGAAGGATCCAAACTGCTGTCCAATTTTTCGTTTGCTTCCCATCCTGTAGACACCACAGTCAGGCCTCGTAGACACGACCGAGTTTCTCGGCAAAAAACAGCAAGAAACTTGCTGGGAGATATTTTTTGGCCGAGGAAACTGGTCGTGTGTACATTTTCGTCGAGGAAACTGTCGAGAAACTCGACGAGCCAAAAAGAGAGCAAGTTCTCTATTTCCTCGACGGGAGTCTCAAATTGGCTCGTCAAGTTCCTCGACGGGCTGGTTTTCAACGAGAAACTCGAGCGTGTGTATGCTAAGAAACCCGCGCTTGCTCAGAATAAAGTATGAGATGGGAGTAAAAGTAGCATTTGTAATGGAGAGAACACATTTTTCAAGCTGTAACAGACTGAAAAGTGCAAATTGTCTCTTAACAAACTTTTACTTAACACGCAAACACATGAAATTAGCAAAACCAGCCCCAAGAGTTTAGCCAGTGGAATCGAACTTCCCCTGCCGTTGTATGTGTTGTATGTCACCGCGTTTGAGAACGAGGAGATTTTGTCTTGACAGTGTGTACGCAAAGCAAGCTTGTCGAGTTCCTCGACATGCCTAACAAGGAACTCGACGAGGAAAACGATGTGTTTCGCCCATCGAGTTTCTCGGTCGTGTGTATGAGGCTTCATAAGAGGAAATCAAGTGTCTCCAATGCCACCTCTATTCATGTCCTGGTGACAACTCACAAATTTTAATCCCCCATCACTTTCTATCTGGTAATAATAGTTACCAGGACACATAAAAATATCGAATCCTCCTAATGGGGACACAATAATAAAAACTGTCAGGATCTGATATATAGAGCTATATGTTTTTTTTTAATAAACTATTTAATGTTTTTTTTTAGTTCAATTCCTTTTATTAAGAAAAGGAAAAAAAAAATCAAATTACAGAATACGGCAAGGGTACATGAGTACTGCACATTAACACATAATCAATACATACTCTTAAAGTAACCGATTTTTATATCATATAGCAAAAAAAAAAGAAAAGGGAAACAGCACCACCTGAAATATTATCCAGTACTAGTTAGGACAGAGGGAAAGGGAGGAGAGAAAAAAAAAGGGGGAGAAAGGGAAAGGGGGGGGGGAGAGAGAGGAGTAAAAGTAAGAATAAACTTCAGGAAGAGAGTCAAATGACTACTTCTTCTAAAGGGGCAAGGTTTTTTTAATAAACTATTTCATGTTAAGCTTTTTAATCGATTCGGTTACAAAAAAGTTTTGCCACACACCCAAGTATATGTTTGGGTGTGTGAAATAAAATATAAACAAGCAGATCATTTCCTATTTTATTTGACCTAACAAGCACAGCTGTCACCCATCCTTAATATGCTGTTTCTTTTCCATATCTCATTCAGATAGATGTCCTTACATAGAGAAAAATACTATCTCTGCCCCAAGAACTGTGTGTTTAATGGCGTGTGCTATCATACATATACTCAGACATTATTCATTCTTATAACCTTGTACATGACAATAATATTTTGCTCAATCAGTCATTCCAGCTCATTAACTTTTTGAATCTTTGAGGAACCCATGTGTTGTAAACTGGCCTTATATGAACTTTCCCACCTGGCAGTTGGAGGCACACTGTGGGGTGTAAAACCTACATGACTGAAGTTGATCCATATCATTGTATGATTTATTGATATCTATAAAAAGACCTTTGTCCCACTGGTAGTGATTAATATGCAGGAACATTTCATGCTGATATATAATGAAAAATCAGAGGCTTACCAACCTTAGCCAATCTACATAAGAATTACCAAATACATCTTTGCAAAGTAGAAATGTTCTTTAAAAAATAGCTTAGGAAGTGAGTAGGCTTAGAAATTATGTAATTAATCCCAAAGTAGGTTATAAGCCTTCCTTTTAATTACATCCCCAACAAACACATTGGGGTTCCAGCAGCTTCATTGTGTTACATGGAACTGTCGTTTTAGTTCTTTATTGTCCAGCTGGACTCAAAAAAATATTTCTATTGGAGTTTTAACTAGCTGAAAGACAAACTGTCAGTGTTCTATAGTTCTGAGACTCTGGAAAGTAGAACTAGAAAGTAAACGATAACGAGGGCTCCCAAAATGTAGAATTGTTGCTGCTACTGAAACGTACAATGTAATGTGAGGATCTAGTTGCCCAGCACAGCTCGGACATTGGTTTAGGCAGATTGAACTTGAACAGAGTGGACATATGCATAATTCGTTATCTGTATGTTTTATGGATTTTTGTTTCAGCTAAAGGAGAATTATTGTAGGTCATTTATAAACCCTCAGATTATGTACATGTCTTTTTTTTTCTCTTGATTTTGCAGTTTGTCTATAACCTGCAGCAATTTATGGATTATTTCTAAGTATGTATTTCCCTATTTGTATAAGCATATAGGAAAACATGTATTTAAATTGAGATTTGGTGAGTCACTACTGTGCTACCCACTGCTCTCCTTGCTGGAGTCTGTAGTTCTAACATGAGGAAACAAAACCCTGCCTCGATCAAGATGGCCATCTCTACATAGAGACACAATAGACACATCGTCTAGAGTTTAGTTTTGCTACTCACTTACTCTGTGGGGCTGTAATAATAGATTTGCTGATGCTCAGATAGCATTGAACATTTAGTCATGCTCGAAAATTGATATACCATATTTTAGAAGCATCATAAATCTGCAATATACTTATGACACATAGACAGACATAATACTTTTTTTTAGAACCAGAGTCTGGAATTCTATTTTTGAAAGCTTCAAAATCTGGCATTACACATTTGCTTATGCCGAGGGCTTTGTAGCACACAGGACAGCTATATCCCTATTATTAACACCAAAAGCTAGTAACATACGGAATATTAAACACCACATTATAGCTGTACGCTACAGGCTTCCATTATTGTTCAGTACCCACATGAATAAATGATGTGATACATCATAGCACATACTGGGGTTTATTTATGAAGGGCAAGCAGACTGTGCACTTTGCAAGTGCAGTTGCACTCATTTTCTCCAGAGCTTAGTGAATGTGGCAAAGCTCTGCTAAATTTCCATCATCCAATCATGTGCAGGCAAAAAGCTTCTTTTTTTTCCCCCATGTACCTGATTGGGTATTCTTCATAAAGTAAAGATTCACCACATTCACTAAGCTTTGGGGATAATGAGTGTAGCTTCACTGGCAGAATGCAGAGTCTATTTGCCTTTAGTAAATCAACACCATTGCATACTAATGTAAACTAATGCATTTACCGTATTTATCGGCGTATACCGCGCACTATTTTGCCCTGAAAATCAGGGCAAAATCGTGGGTGCGCGATATACGCCGATACCCGCTTTCCCGCCATGAGTTTGAATACTGCGCCCGCATGTAGCGAGCGCAGTACACTCGTGAATCTTCGGCCAGTCTCGGCGCCTCTCGCACTGACGTCCTGACGTCCTGAGCGTACAGGACGTCAGTGCGAGAGGCGCCCGAGCCTGCCCGAAGATTCACGAGTGTACTGCGCTCGCTATATGCGGGCGCAGTATTCAAAGTCGTGGCGGGAAACGAGCGAGAGGACGCCGCCGAAGATGGACGCCGGACCCGCCGAAGAAGGACACCGGACCCGCCGAAGATGGACACCGGACCCACCGAAGATGGACACCGGACCCGCCGAAGATGGACACCCGACCCGCCGAAGACAGACGCCGGACCCGCCGAAGAGGACACCCGAAGCCGCAGAAGGACGCCGGCCGCAGATGGACGCCGCGCAAGACATCAAAACTGTAAGTACAAAAAAACTAAAAATCTTTTTTTCCCACAGGATTGGGGGCCAAATTGGGGGTGCGCGGTATACGCCAGAGCGCGTTATACCGCGATAAATACGGTAGTTGAAAAATCTGCAACCTCAAAAATGAAATTCAGATACTTGATTTAAATATCTAACTTCTAAAGCTCAGTGTGTGTTTAGAAACTGTGGCTCATTGCAGTGACAGTCTTCTTATGAATGCAGTGCTGGTTCTAAGAGAAAATGTTTTATGGCTCTACAAACTTATTTTTTTAAATCCGGCCCTATGCCTGATTAAAGAGAGAGAGAGAGAGAGAGAGAGAGAGAGAACTAGTATGTTCAAATTTTATATAAACCTACCATAACTGAAACAGTATCACAAATGAGGCAAACAAAAAATGAGTGATGTCAATGACACTACCAACTTCCAGCAAGTTACAGAGAATAAGTGGGTAGTGTCATGAGCTTTAACCCTACTGTCAAAGTCCAACTTATTAAATGAAACTTCAGGGGAAGCTGCTTTCACACCGTTGTGATGACTGGCAGGCAGATATTATGATGAAAGCTTATTCATCATAAGACATTCTTGAGTGGCTTCAATGAGAGTAGTTTATGAAACTTGCATGTACTGTATCTGCACTGTAAGTCAAACACACAGCTATTATAACCAAAACGTAATTTTAATTAGAAACACTATATTCAGAGAATATATTTAAAGAACATTAAGAAAAATGTTATCTTGCCCATTATAAACATAATTGTTCTACTAATTTCAATGTTTCTATGGACATCATTGTCTCCAGAAAGCTGAACTTAACACCCCTAAACATGTAAAAAAAAAACATAAGTTAGATATGGGAAGGAGATATATTCATGTGTTTTTTTTTCAAGTCTGCTGAAAAAACGAAAACTACAAATGTTTGGGGTCAATTACATTTTTTTTTTTAAGGGAAAATGCAATTGTTTTTAGGAACAATGTATTTTTTTATTTTATGTTTTTGCATGAAATGACATTTTAGTTTGAATATTGAATAGGTAATAAACCAATCTCAGTTGTAAGACATATGTCACGTACACAGGACCGTTTTTCGCAATGTGAAATTTTTAATTTTTTTTAATGTCATTAAAAATGATCGTGTGTGGGCTCCAGAGCATTTTTTGCAACGTAACAAATGACTATAAAAAATTTAGAACATGCTATAAATTTTTCGCGTCGTTTTTAACGTTGTCGTTTTTAACATTGTAAAAATGGTCGTGTGTGGGCTTTAACAGCGTGAAAATAACACGCATGCTCAGAAGCAAGTTTTGAGATGGGAGCACTCGTTCTGGTAAAACTAGCATTCGTAATGGAGATAGCACATTCATCACGCTGTAACAGACTGAAAAGCGTCTCTCACCAAAGTTTTACTAACACGAAATCAGCAAAAGTAGCCCCAAGGGTGGCGCCATCCGAATGGTACTTCCCCTTTATAGTGCCGTCGTACGTGTTGTACGTCATCGCGCTTTGCTAGAGCATTTTTTTTCACGATCGTGTGTAGGCAAGGCCGGCTTAACAATAATCGGGTTGAAAAAAACATAGTTTTTTATAGACCATTAAAAATGGTCGTGTGTACGCGGCAATAGGGATTAGATGAATGTACTTCAAGGTGGGTTTGGCAAACTTTACTGAAGTTTGAGTGATGACTTTAAACCCCATTGAAGTCAATTGGAGTTGAATGTTAAAAGCCAGAAATTACAATTTTCTAGGCTACTAGACATCCACACTTCAATTACATTGCACTGCTGTATGCTTTGTCATTTATTGCTACTACTCCAGCAGCTTCCCAGCACATAAATGCCCCACCCTGAACACTCTCTCTGTATGCCAGTTCATAGTTGGTATTAATTCTTGCCAGTATCCAGACCTAATCTGCAAATTGTCAGTAATTATTTTTGAATCTGCCTCAGAAATAGTGAGAGATTCTTACAGTGGTAATAATAAGAATTACCTGAATCTGCACACATGTAGGGACTGAAAACAAGACCAAAGCTAAAGCTTTCCTGAATTAGATTCAGGTTGTTTTAAAGGAACTGTACCATCAGAAAAGCGTCACAAATACTTTATTGAATTTCCCAGTTCATCATTTGCATTTCTGTGCGATTCCTGTGTCATTTGTGTGCAGTGCAATTTTGAGGCTGCAGATGGGCATTGATCAGGCTGCATTGATAGGCTTGCCCCCTTTTTTGCTTCAAAGATCTTTATTTAAAATTGTATTTTTTTCCCTGAAACTTCCCTCTTAAAATGAAAGTGCGTGTTATACGCTTGTGCATGTTATATGCTGATAAATACAGTAATTTATGTCATGCTGTCTTATCCTTAAGTAGCTGCAAAACCTAAAATTAAATCATTGAATATTAGTATAATGTTTTCACTCGGGATCACATATTCCCTACAGCGGGGGGAATCCAAGGGGTCCTAACTTCTCTAAACTTGGGGTGATTTGTATTTGCTATGGCTACTATGTCTTCTATACACATTATATTGTTCACTTCCACTACCCATTCCCATATTGATGGTGTTGATGGGGATTTCCAGTGCCTAGGAATCAGAGCTCTCGCTGCTATGAACAGGAATCAAAATATTCCCATTTTGATGGTTTTAATTCACATATAAAACACTTGAATTTTGAAAACGCGTGCCTAATCTGCCTGGAGCCAGATTATATCCAGTTGCTGGATATCTATCTAGAGTGGAGAAAAAAACGGAAGCAGTTTTTTACAGTGACCAATCGGATTCCTTGCTGATCGTGAAATAATAAAACCCAACAGGCAGATTTGGTAACAGTGCTTTGGTAGTTCGGTTTCTCTTGGTCGGGTAATGCCCAACCCCTATATGCAGGCTATTGGTGAAATGCCTTTTAAAACTCAATGTCAGACAGTTGAGTGTTTCTTATAATAACTACAATATGTAGTAATTATAAGCAAGGAAACCTTGATGAACCTGTTGAAAAACATCAGCTTAATGAAAAACATGTCTTTTAAAAACAAAATTATGTAAGGAAATTTTAATTTGGCTAAGTGATGGAAATCTACATGTGCAGCAAATAAAATAACATTTCATTTGTTAACAGATAACTGTAACAATCAGTGTTTCTGATAACTAGGGCATACAAAAAGATATTGGTTTAAATTAAAGAAAAGAGTTAAGCAGATATTAAATGTCATGCTTAGAGTAGAAAAGTCATTTTGGCCACCAACTGGTAAAATCTGTTTAGCTACACATGCTATCCCACCTGATGAACAAAATGGTCCAGTCTATGGTAATGGTGGTGCACACAGCTCTGTGTTTCAAGACACAGTTACACAGTTGAAGTTCATATACCGGACAAAAGTTTTGTAATTCCAGTCTTGTGCTCCCATAGACTTTAACAGGGCGTTCCGCGGCTTTTCAAATTTGCCGCGAACACCCCAAATTGTTCGTTGTTCGGCGAACAACGAACAATTTGGGGTGTTTGCGGCAAATTTGAAAAGCAGCGGAACGCCCTGTTAAAGTGACATTTAATATCTGAATGAATTTATATCTTAATATCTTAATATCTGAATGAATTTAAATTTGCTAGGGAATAGGGATGAGTTCGACTCGAACTCGAAGCTCATCCCTATTCCCTAGCAAATTTAAATTCATTCAAAATTATTTAAAGAAAGAAAAAACAGGTGCACAGGTATGTATTTAAAATACTTTATTTTCTGAGCTTTAACCTGCAATGTTTAAGTTAGTGACCTGGCTCTCTTTAAGCAGTACACTTTGGTCTCTGACACAAACTAAAGCCCCGTACACACGGTCGGACCATTGTCCGACCAAAATCACATCGGGAATCACAAGGAAATTCCATTGGAGTAAAAGAGAACATGTTCTCTAGCTGAACTCCGACGGAATTCCTCAGAATTTCCAATGGAAATAATCTGATGGGGCATACACATGGTCGGAATTTCTGACTTTTTCTTTTTATTTTTTTTTTTTTTTTTTTTTTTTTTCCGTGTCAAATTTATCTTTATTAGGCTTAAAGTAAATTAAACATGAAGTATACATGTGTTACAGTATAACGATGGCTAGTATGTCGCAAAACTAACATTTGCAGTCATCTCCAGATACGTTACAATAAACAACTAATAGCAAGTCACATTTCATTAACAATTTGTAACAGTATCAGCAACTAATACAACTACGTATCAATTACATATTAGCTGTGACTTTGACTGATGAGAAAATTATATAAAAAATACTGCCTTATTTAAGATAACAATATCAACTATCTGTAAATAAATAAATAAAGTCTAGAATTCCTAGCCTTCTCAAAGCCAATGGTAAGTCCAAAGTTGAACCATCTTATAATAATCAGACCGAAAAAGGGGTAACAAGAAGAAAAAATAAAGAAGGGGAATAGGAAGTTGGGAAAGGGACAGGAAAGAAAGTCTGCAGGGATGGGCCTTTATTCTATACCAAAGTGGAGACTTACAGCTGTTATGATCATGAAGAAAAGCTACCATGGCAGCAACACATGTTCATTAAAATGATCTGGAAATACATATTGTATCCATGGAGCCCATAGCAATTCAAACCTGGTGAGCGTATCCGTATCTAATGCATCCATTTTAGCATGTGTCATGGCAACATTCATTCTGCTCATCGTTTCAGTTGTTGAGATACGTGATGTCTTCCAGGCTTTCGCTATGGTCTGCTTAGCTGCCGTAAAAAGATGTATCAGTAGTCTAAATTGTGCATGTGTTAAGATGTCGGGCTTCAGATTTAGTAGTGCCATTTTGGGTTCTGGGGGTATGTTCAAGTCAGTTAGTGCGTTCACTATCTTAAAAATTTTTGCCCAAAATTTCTTTATTATCGGGCACGTCCACCAAATATGAAAGTATGTACCCTCAGAATTACAATCTCGAAAACAATGACCGTCATAATCTAAGGCAAATTTAGCGATTCTGTTCGGTACTAGGTACCATCTAGATATCACCTTGTAGTTCGTTTCCTGCGCTAAAACATTCAAGGAGGCCAACTTAGTATTCCGCCATATTTGGCACCATTCCGAAGTACTTAGTTCCTTACCCAAATCGATCTCCCATTTCAGTGCATAAGGTAATTTTGTATAAGTATCAATGGATAATGACTGTATATATATTGTCGAAATCACCCCTCTGGTATGCGGATTATCTTTACAAATGTATTCGAAGGGGGTTTTTTGACTAGTCTGCGTCCTGGATGTTACCTGGGTCTCAACAAAATTTTTAATTTGAAGGTATCTAAATAATTCAGATGAAGGGATATCATATTTTTTACAAATTGCAGGGAATGACATAACACCCGAAGAGTCCAAAAAATTATAAATATAGATACAGTCCTTCCTAACCCATGCCTTAAATGTATTAGGATAGATCCATGCCGGATAGAATGTTGGGTTTTTGTAAAAGGATAACAGCGGGTTATGAGGGGACACCAAGGAATATTTAGATTTATAGTTATCCCATATTGCTAGGGAGTGCCTAATAATGGGGTTATCAATTTTCCTACGCAATCTGGGAGGAATCCATAACAAATTCGCTATAGGAATGGGATCACATTCAGTTGCTTCAATAGCCACCCATAGTGGTGTTTCCTTTTTAGCGTGGTACTTAGCCAGGGTGGATATTTGCGCTGCTCTATAATAATTCGTAAAATTTGGTACCCCTAGCCCTCCCCGTGTTCTAGGGAGATACAAGATTTGCATTTTTAATCTGGGTCTAGATGTACCCCATATAAAGGTTGATATTCTTTTTTGTAATGCCCTCAAAAAATAAGCCGGTATCGGACACGGAAGCACTCTGAAATAATATAAAAATTTTGGCAATATCGTCATCTTGATTGCATTAATCTTACCCATCCAGGATAATGGGAGCTGGGACCAAAACCCAATCAATTTCGTTACTTGTTTCAGGAGTGGTGGATAGTTATAAGTGAACAAGTCAGCTACATTTGCTGTAACTTGTGTTCCTAAATAAGGGATACTTTTTTCAGACCAAAGAAACGGTAGACCTACTTTTGCTGCACTTAATTCCGTGGCTGAAAGAGATATATTTAGAGCTACGCATTTCTTAGGGTTAATAGCCAGACCTGAAAACGATGCGAATTTAGTTAGTATTGGGATAAGATTCGGACCAGTGACTTGAGGTGATGAAAGAAATAGAAGTATGTCGTCTGCAAACATGCATAGTTTGTGTTTATATCCCCCTAACTCTATGCCTAATATAGTAGGGTCAGATCTAATTTTTTGTGCAAGTGGCTCTATAAGAAGGGCAAACAATAACGGGGATAGTGGGCAACCTTGACGCGTTCCTCTTCTGACCTCAAACACGTCAGACCTGTACCCCGCATACTTAACATACGCTCTCGGATTATTATATAAAGCCAAAATCCAATTAATATAGTTAGGACCAAAGCCCCATTTCTTTAGCGTAAACTCTAAGTATGTCCAGGACACAGAATCAAACGCCTGTCTGATATCCAAAGAAAGGAAACATGCCGGCATTCTCCTTTTTTTAGCTATGTGCGCTAAAAGACACGCTCTGCGGACATTATCACCTGCTTGTCTTGAGGGCATAAAGCCTACCTGATCACGATTTATGAGATTACCTATAAAACCGTTTAAACGAGTAGCCAAAATTTTACCTAATAATTTAATGTCCACGTTGAGCATAGATATGGGCCTATAATTTATGCAAAGCGTGTCATCTGAATGCGGTTTAGGAATCATGCAGACCGTTGCCAACAAGGATTCAGGTCTAAATGTTTTCTGTTCTAACAAGTTATTGAAAGCCTCAGCTAATCTAGGTGATAATAAGTCAGAGAATGTTTTAAGATAGTTCGCCGAGAACCCATCAGGCCCCGGTCTTTTATTGAGCTTCAGTCCATGAATGGCCAATGCAACCTCATCCGTCTTTATAGGTTCTTCCAATTGTAATTTCTGTATTTGACTTAATTGTGGAAGGTCTACATGAGCAAAGAAAGCGTTTGCTTCCGAAGTATTAAATTCTGTGGATTCCGTGTAAAGGGACTTTAAGTGTGACCTAAATTTTTGTACAATCTTAAGAGGATTACTGGAATACTTTTGATTAGCTATTTTTAATTTTATGGGTTTATAATTTTTATCGAGTTTATTAAGGGCATTGGCTAAATATGCTCCTGGCTTGTTAGCATGTTTATAGAAATTATGTCTTGATCTATTGAGAGTCCTAATTGCTGCGTCAGTTAAGAACAGATCATATTCTATGCGCGCTTTATCTAGTCGCGATCGATTCGCATGAGAGTGGTGAATTTGAAGGGCCTGAAATGCTGCATTATATTCCGCTTCTAGTTTATTCGCCATCAAAATCCTTTCTCTTTTTAAGATTCCTATTTGTCGTTGGAATACTCCTCTGAGAACCGGCTTGTGAGCTTCCCATAGGGTAATCGGAGATATATCTGGGCTAGAATTGATATCGAGATATTCTTTCAGTGCCTGTTTAATCACTGGGCAATGAGCAGGGTGTTTTAGGATTATTTCAGGTAAGTACCATGTAGGATCACGATTCTTCGGGATAGTAGATGCTATTGTAGTAAATACTGCATCATGATCCGACCAAGGGATGGGCACTATACTGGAGCCTAATATTTCTGGAGCCATTCCAATTGTCACAAATATGTGGTCAATTCTACTAAATGATTGATGCGGGTGAGAAAAGTGTGTATAATTTCTTTTAGTGGGATTATGTTCTCTCCAAGTATCTACCAAGTTATTTTTAGCCAATAGAGCGGAAAGGGAGCCTGTATCCTTACGTTTAGGTGGAACATAGGGAGACTTATCCAGAAATGGGAGAAGGACTTGATTAGAGTCCCCACAAATGATAAGAGTCCCCCTTTTGTGTGCGTTAATCGTTTGAAATAGATGTGATAAAAATGGTACCGGGTTAAGATTTGGGGCATAATAGGAAACTATTGTAACTTCCGTGTCGAGTACCTGTCCCATTAATATGAGGTATCTACCCTGCGGGTCCTTAATTTCAGCTCGTAAAGTGAAAGGAGTAGTACGATGAAATCCAATTAGCGTGCCCCGTTTTTTAACTGAGGCTGAGGCAGTATAAACCTGAGGGTATGAGGGATTAAAATATTTAGGAGTTGTGCTTGTGGTGAAGTGGGTCTCTTGCAAACAAACTATATGTGCTTTTTTAGCCTGGAACGATCTAAATGCCTTAGTTCTCTTTTGTGGTACATTGAAGCCCTGCACATTCAATGATAGTACGTTTAATGGTGCCATGACAGCTTTACCTTACTGCTCACCTTACCATTGCAAACCAAAGTACAACTGACCGACCCAATCCCTGCAGACTTGGGGATGAAAAAAGGAAAGAAGACAGTAGGGTAGTTAACCTTGAAAGGGGAAGAAAACACAAAAAAAGTTAAAAAATATATATCCAACATCAGATCAATAATGTCCATCTTGTTTACCCGTGACAGGGCGAAACTGCCCCTGTCAGGGGGAAAGGGGATCCCGTCAATTCCCCGCAAAGTAGTGCGTGGAACCGAGAGGATCATTAAGGAGCACAAGTGGTTTCCGTGAGGTGGAAGACCGTCGGGTGTATGTACAAGTGTTCACCTACAAAGAATGTTAATACCTAGTCTAGCCTTATTGCTATTACAAATGAGACACAACTAAGGACCCTATATCTAAGAAGTGAGTGAAAAAGTGTATACCGGGTCAAAATACCCTTTGCGAAACTTAACTAAGGAAATATACACGTGGGAGATGAAAGAGGAAGTGTAAGAAAGAAAAAAAAAAAAAAAGGAAAGAAGTCATCCTGAGTGCCATACACATAAAAAGGTCAAATATATCTGTGTAATATACCCACTCAGGATCTATCATGTTATTCTATAGTACATGTGGGAGCAGAACTTTCAACTCAACCATATAACAGATGATGCAGCTATATAACCTATAATTAATCCTAACGGATTCTATATTTCTGGAACTGTCACTCAATTAGAAGCAAAACGTGCTATTAAAACATGAGAGGGAACAGTATGAACGTGTCTTAAAGGATAAGAAACAGTAGGTGCCCTCAGACGTATGGAGTGTCTTACTACTGGCACATCTGGCTGCTACGCCTCACTCCTCCGCCTGCCCCGCCAATTGGCATGAGGGAGGAAAAGGAGCACAATACAGGAGGAAGTATTATATAGGAATGTTATGTACTAAAAGATTATAATGGAGAAAGAGAAATAAAAAATAAAAAATAAAAAATAAAGTCCCAAACAATCATCCAAGCAATAGACTAGAATTGTGGAGCAAAATTAGAGGAAGGTGGAGTGGATCATTTGATCCTCAAAGGACGATAAAAATAAAAATAAAAATAAAGATTCAATTAGAGCAAAAGAGAAAAAGTAGAATCGACTAAAAAGAGACAATTAATAAAAAGTTAAATAAAAATGAAAAGATGAAAAAATGAAAAAATGAAAAAAACCCAATAAAACTAAAAATTGTCTTATTGTATATTCTGTTCGTCTTCTCTTCATTACACTAAGCAGTCTTATGAGCATAAGAGAAATTAAGCATAAAGGTAAAGTCATCCAGAGAGTGTTCAATCCATAGTATCTTCCTGATCTTGGGGCTGAGGTACATACCGTCCGCGCTTGTTTGTATGGTGTATGCCATTATTCTTCTCAAGTGAAGTGGTACCATTGCGAGATGATGCTGATGCTGTACGTCTGCGTGAGGAGCTGTGTGTATTACTGCTGTCAATGATCTTTAGATCAATTAGGGCTTGATGCAGTTGGTCGGGCGTTCTACACACTATTTTAGTACCCTGAAACGTAAATCTTAATGAAAAGGGGAACCCCCATTGGTATTTGATATTGCGTTGTTGCAGTTCCATTAAAAGTGGTTTCATAGCGCGCCTTTTGGTGATAGTCAGTTGCGATAAGTCAGCAAATACTTGAAAAGTATGACCTTGAAATGAGAGGTTACCTTTTGCCCTTGCTGCTTCCATAACCTGTTCCTTTGACCTGTAATAATGGAATTTTGCTATTATGTCCCTAGGGGGGCCATCCGATTTTTTAGGGGCTAATGCTCTGTGAATCCTATCGAATTCCAGTCTCTGTACATCAAGTCCTGGTACTAATTCCTGACATAACGCCGTGATGGTACCTGAGAGGTCAAGAACTGACTCTGAAAGACCCCTAAACCTTAAATTCGACCTTCTGGCGCGATTTTCAAAATCTTCCAATTTACTATTAAGTTCCATGTTTTCTTCCTTCAACATATCTATTTCTGACTGACAATCCTGTGTGTATACTTCTATTTCATCCATTTTTGCCTCCAGAGTTTCAGTACGGTTCCCTAGGTCTCTAATTTCTTTAGTCAGGTTTGTGGTAATCTGCTCTGAGGTGCGTTGCAGTGCCTTATTGAGCATTCTCTCAAATTGTTTCAGTATCTCTGAGGGAACAGTGTCATTAATTGTGGGTAATTGCGCTAATGAAGACATATTTTCTTCTTCACTATCAGTGCTCAGTACACTGAAGGATGCTGATGCCTTTTTCCCTTGTGACAAGCGCTGTTTGCTGTTCCCTGCAGCGCTTGTCCCTGAGGTGCCTGAGGTGAATGGCGCCTTTTTCAAAGAGCCCTTTGGCTGCTGTGCTGCGCTGACAGGATTAGTTTTAGCCTTATTTCTCGCTCCCCCGAGTACCATTTTGGTACGAGAGGCTTCTCCTCACCTCCAGGGATTGTATCCTGCAGCTCCCGGTGATGTGCGGTGATTAAAAATTGATGTCACCCGCGATCCATCCACCCCACGGAGCGGAGCTCTAGTGCCGCATTACCGTGCAGCTCATTTCTGACTTTTTCAATCGGAAATTCCGATCGTGTGTACGGGGCATAGCTCTGATGATTGCACAACAATGAAGGCGCTTCACCACACTAATAAGGTTAATACTTTGCTGATTCAATCTATTCTCTTAGTAAAATGTACCAGTGTTAGAATGACAGAAATGTCTGACTGTCTGACAGTACTGACTCTCCCAGTCCTGCCATGTATGTGATTGTAGAGGGTTGTTTAAGGACAGATATCAGGGAAGTCTGATCATGCCTAGGTTTTTTAACAGGGTTGCTTAAATGGAATTACTTTTATGGTGCCTGATCCCTGTGGATCCTAACTGGATTTTGCACCCAGACTGTATAAGCAATTCAGAAGTATTGTTACATTAGAAACAATTTAGGTCAAGTTTACATTGGGTACTTGCACAATCTTTGCTTAAAAATACATTAATATACTTTTCAGGCATACAAAACCTAAATAAACAGTGATCTTTTATAAATGTCTCATTTTATACTTGTTTATGCCTCAGGTATGTCCTTTACTAAATACTTTTCTGCAATTTGACTATGTTTGAGAACCTGAGACTAGGTCCAACTGAAAGAAGATATTGCTTCCTTGTATTTGGTATGAGGCACATCCCTTTGAAAAAATATATCACTTGAACTTAGTGAACTTGTACACAGCTCATGTCTTATTTGATCTGTTCAGAAAACACATAATTGTGCATTAAAAATGTTCTGTTTAATCAGTTTGGACAAAGCAAATACAATTATTGATAATCCATGAAGTTCATTTTGTAAAGTGAACCTACTATCAAACTTTAAAGTCCATTCTAGTAGTCAATAAACTGTAACACTTTAAAAAGGAAAAGAGTATCTGACATTTACTTAATGCTTGTTTGTCATAGAATCGATTGGGTGCCTTTAATCTGGTGTTCTGGAAATGCCTAAACTTAACTTTGCAAGCAATAAAATGAGAAATAAAATTTCAAAGCCAACCCCTTTACCAATGCTAGGAGGTTGCAGGAGATTTTCAATTGTGGATAACAACTGCAGGGTAAAGGTACTGGGAGGTGCCTAGAACAGGGTGTGTTTAGAATTCGTTTTCTGTTGGGGTTGTCTGAATTTACATTGTATGAGTTTTCATGCACATTGGTGTGTGTTGTAATGAAAGTGGATCGATCCATTTTGCACATATTTGCATTTTGAAGGTGCAGACATTGAATTGCAGTTGGCTCTCAACATGCATCCAAACGCTAAAGAATGCAGCATCAACTCACCACAACACATATACCAAGAGACACTTTTCAATGCGGTTCAGTGCATTGAAAAAAATCGGTTGTGTGTTTTTACGTGCATAGATGTGTGTTAAAGTGTTTGTTACCCCAGCATTTCATATTCCTGATATGTGCCTCCTGTACCATGTACTGGTATGAGAAAGTATCCTGTTCTCTTTGTATTGCTTCCTTTATGTGAAATCCCTGGTGTTCCTGCCAGTCCCTCTGCTTTCCTATTAATAACTGACCACACTTAACCTCCTTAGCGGTAAACCCGAGTCTGGCTCAGTCGGGGTGAATCTTTTATACCAAAAGCGGTATCCCGAGCCAGACTCGGGATTGCATTGCAGGATACAGGGGGAACTTACTTACCTTGTTCCTGAATCCTGCGATGTATCCCCGCTGTGTGTGCGGGCTCCTCCGCTGTGTCTCCTCACTCGATTCACAGTGCCGCCGAGCTCCGTTCCCTGCGACGTTACGACGCACGGGGAGGGAGTTCGGCTCCAAATTCAAAAAGTGAAAAACACAATACACATACAGTATACTGTAATCTTACAGATTACAGTACTGTATAAAATGATTACACACCCCCTTTGTCCCTAGTGGTCTGCCCAGTGTTTTGCATGCAGTTTTATATAATAAAAACTGTTCTTTCTGCCTGGAAACTAGAGATTGTCCATAGTAACCAAAAAGTGTCCCTTTACATCAAAAGTGCTTTTAGAGCAACTAGAAAACAGTGATAATAAATTAGAATCACTTGCAGAATTGAGCGATAGCGATTTGTGGGGAAATTCGTCATCAAACAATAAAAATAATGACAGTGACAATTCTGCAACTGAGCAAATTTCAGTGTTTTTGATTTGATTACATTATTGAATCATTTTTATTATAATTACATTATTATTTGTTATAATTATTTATAGATATTTATTATATTATAATTTATGATTTTGTGTTTCAAAACTTTATCATACCCGGGATGTCTACTAGATTCTTGTTTGGACAGATATAAGTGAGTTATTCCAAAGAATTACAGGCCTACAATATAAAACGCCAAATTTCCATGCAAAAAATTGTACCGCTTTTGGTACAAAATTCCAGACATAATCATACCACCAGGGAGGTTAACAGAAGAAAAAATTGTGGTCAGTTCTCTAGCTATGCTGAGAACTCGGCCTGCTCTCCTCCAATGATCCAATGATCAGACTTCTCCTGACACATCCCCTGTGCACAGCTATTCACTGGGAAGCTTAAAGGAGTTGTAAAGAAAAAAAATGTTTCACCTTAATGCAATCTATGCATTAAGGTGAAAAAACATCAGATGCTGCCGCCCCCCCGAGCCCTATTATACTTACCTGACCCCTCGAAAAATCCCGCGCGGTTCGAGATCCTCTTCGCCGCTCAGCCTGGCCACTGATTGGCTAGAGCGGATGAATTGAGAGCAGCACAGCCATTGGCTGGCGCTGCTGTCAATCACATCCAGTGACGCGGCGCGCCGAGGGGCGGGGCTGGGTCATACAGTGAGCGGCTATGGCCGCTCGCTGTTTCACGGGAGCGCGCCCGCAATTACTGACCACCATGCGAGCTCTCGCATGACTGTGGTGAGTAATTGCGGGGAGGACCAGAGACAGCCGCCGAGGGACCGCAGAAGACGTGGATAGGGGCCACTCTGTGCAAAACGATCTGCACAGTGTAGGTAAGTATAACATGTTTGTTATTTTAAATTTAAAAAAAAAAATCCTTTACTAACGCTTTAATTTGCATGTGCTGCTTCTCCTCCCCCCAGCTCTTATGCAGCTGAGAACAGAGGAAATGTGATCACTTATAAAAAAGGGTAAAATAAGGTATTTATAATGTATTTCTATATCTATACACAAATGTTTTTCCTTTCATTTCAATTTTAAACTTAATTGGTTGTTTTACAAGGTGATCGTTTACAATCACTTTAACCACTTTAGGACCGGAAGAATTTGCCCCCTTAATGACCAGGTCATTTTTTGCAATACGGCACTAACTGGCAATTGCACGGTCGTGCGATGTTGTACCCAAACAAAATTTACATCCTTTTTCCCCACAAATGGAGCTTTTTTTTGGTGGTATTTAATCACCTCTGCGACAATTTTGAAAAAATATATTTGTTTTACTTTTTGCTATAGTAAATATCCCCAAAAAATATATAAAAAAAACGAATTCCTTTATAAGTTTATATTCTTCTACATATTTTTGGTAAAAATAAAATCACAATAAACGTATATTGATTAGTTTGTACAAAATTTATAGCGTCTACAAAATAGGGGATAGATTTATGGCATTTTTATTATAATTTTTTTTTTAGTAATTGGGGTGATCAGTGATTTTTATTGGAACTGTGACATTGAGGTAGACAGATCAGACACTTTTGACACTTGTTTGGGACCATTGACACATATACAGTGATCAGAGCTAAAAATAGCCACTGATTACTGTAAAAATGTCACTGGCTGGGAAGGGGTTAACATTAGGGGGCGATCAAGGGGTAAATGTGTTCCCTCATGTGTGTTCTAACTGTGGTGGGGGGAGGGTGGGAATGCCTGGAGGAGGAGATCGATTGCTGTTCCTAATCTTTAGAGATGGGCTGGGCATGTTGTTAGAGATGGGTTGGGCATGTTCAAAATTCCACATGTCAGAGCCTGCCAGGAGGCTCACACTGCACAGCGCTAATCACAGGCAGTGAGACATTTCCCGGTCCGCAGCTGCATAGATCAGGGAATGTCTCACTGGCTGTGATTAGCACTGTGGAGTGTCGGCTTCCTGACAGGATCGGACATGTGGGATTTCAAACACACCCGAGCCCATCTCTAATGGTTGTAGACAGTTGAGCTCCCGGCAGGTTGCTTAGCAGCAGTTGAGCCTTCTCCGACAAGCTGATCCGGGTGCAATCCAGGTGATGCTCCTAGTCAAATCCTAGTGTTAAATATCAGTGATTTTATTGATCAAAGCCCACACTTTACAGGCATAGAGCCCACATGGCTGCTAAACATATGGTTGAATATATATATATATATATATGTGGTTGTACTCTTGATGCTAATAAATACTGTGTTTATTAGATCTGCCTGGGAGCATCACCTGGATCACATCCCGATCAGCATGTCAACAGAGAAGGTTATACAGCATTACTGCTGCTAGGTGACCAGCTGGGGGCTCGGCTCTCTATAACCAATAGTGCCAGCCTTCCCCTGCATGCACCCATAATGTCACCAGCACTAGGTCCTAATAGACTGCCACCACTGCCAAGGAGAGAGATGCCAGACCAGCGCTGTCAATAGCAGGGACAGGACAGCTGGGGAACCCCCACAGTGGCAGAACACCAGGGCCCGGTGGCAAGACAACCTTTGCAACCCTGATAGTTCTCCCACTGCTTTGGACCCTTATATTTTATTGGTGTGCTGGTCACATATATCTCTTGTTTTCTGCCACCCTGGGGGGCCCCAGTATAGTAGGAAGGGAGCTCACTGCAGAACATGTGAAAGGGCCCGTTGTGAGGATCGTAGTAAAGGGCCCCAGGATATATATATATATATATATATATATATAATTGCATTTTATAGTTGGCCCCCCTACTTTTGTCCCTGTTCCCCCATGTGTCCCCCTAAACATGAAAGATGGAGACGCCACTGCCTTTAGGTCAGAGATTCACCCAGATCACATGCTTAGTTAGCAACCTGCACTTTTCAAACATGAAAAAAATGCACTTTTAGTTTGCATCAATCCACTCACTCCTTCTTCAGTCTCTAGGAAACCTTCACATGGATGTGTAGTTGTGTGAAATAAAGTCTACACATCTTTCGTGAGATGGATCGGTAAGCTGCCATTGCTGACCTCTTGTTTCAAAATGTCTAGATGTCACGTCTAGATGTCACGCTGATACTTTGAGTCATTGACTGGGAAACATGTAGAGATAAGGAAACCCGACTTTTCTATGACTTTTATTTGCTGCATTGCAGTGTTAGCCATTAAATCAGTGGTTTTACTTATTAAAAGAAAATGAAAAAAGGTGATGGTGTCTGCACTGTGTAACAGAGAAAAGGGGGGGGGGGAAGGGGGAGGGGAAAGGAGATAGATAATTTGACTATAATACACTCTATATGCATAAAAAGTGTCTATATAGACTACCAAATATTTCAGATCTCTGCCTGGATCGATAAGTGAAACAAATATCTAAAAAAAACATAAATTACAATAAAGTGAGTGCCACACTATACACAAACAAATAAATAATACATAAATATGTAGACTTAATATAATAAATATAAGAGCCAAGAATACAAGAATACGTGCAAAAAATGATTATATATAATAATATAATAAATATAGGAAAGTCTCTGAGTGGTGGTCCCAAAAAAAACAAGTGTTGAGAAATGAGGAGCTTCAGTGTGCAAAGGACACCTCTTGTGACTTCTTAGCAGCTTACAGTACCTCACAGCTGTTGCTCTAAAGACCTGATAATTCTCAAGGAATACACATCAGATAATATAATCAGCCAGATGGTAGGAAACCCAAACCAGTGAGTAACTAATTTAACTCTTACACCAGCTAGACCGGGGATATGCAATTAGCGGACCTCCAGCTGTTGCAGAACTACAATTCCCATGAGGCATAGCAAGACTCTGACAGCCACAAGCATGACACCAGAGTCAGAAGCATGATGGGACTTGTAGTTTTGCAACAGCTGGAGGTCTGCTAATTGCATATCCCTGAGCTAGACTAAATGCCCAGCAGATATAGAGAGATTCTCTGAATGGTAAATCCAGGAAACCAGCACACATGTTGGGGGGTAAAAAACTCCAAAAGTGCACACACCTCCAGTGATGCCAAGCAGCTTACCTCAAAGCTGTTTTAACCACTTAAGCCCCGGACCATATTGCTGCCTAAAGACCCAAGGGGTTTTTACAGTTCGGGACTGCGTCGCTTTAACAGACAATTGCGCGGTCGTGCGACGTGGCTCCCAAACAAAATTGGCGTCCTTTTTTCCCCACAAATAGAGCTTTCTTTTGGTGGTATTTGATCACCTCTGCGGTTTTCATTTTTTGCGCTATAAACAAAAATAGAGCGACAATTTTGAAAAAAATGCAATATTTTTTACTTTTTGCTGTAATAAATATCCCCCAAAAACATATATATTTTTTTTTTCCTCAGTTTAGGCCGATACGTATTCTTCTACCTATTTTTGGTAAAAAAAAACCGCAATAATCGTTTATCGGTTGGTTTGCGCAAAATTTATAGCGTTTACAAAATAGGGGATAGTTATTTTGCATTTTTTGCATTTATTTTGCATTTTTTTTACTACTAATGGCGGCGATCAGCGATTTTTTTTATGACTGCGACATTATGGCGGACACTTCGGACAATTTTGACACATTTTTGGGACCATTGTCATTTTCACAGCAAAAAATGCATTTAAATTGCATTCTTTATTGTGAAAATGACAGTTGCAGTTTGGGAGTTAAACACAGGGGGCGCTGTAACATTTAGGGATCACTGTGTGTGTGTTTACTAATGTAGGGGGGTGTGGCTGTAGGAATGACATCATCGATCGGATCTCCCCTATAAAGGGGATCACCCGATCGATGCGCCGCCACAGTGAAGCACGGGGAAGCCGTGTTTACACACGGCTCTCCCCGTTCTTCAGTTCCGGGGAGCGATCGCGCCGTCGTCCCGGATCGCTCCCCGAGCGGACCCGACCTCCGCATGTACCGGGGGGGGTCCAGATCGGACCCCCCACCCACGTCTAGCAGAGGACGTACAGGTACGTACATGTGCCTGTCCGTGCCATTCTGCTGACGTATATGTACATGAGGAGGTCGGGAAGTGGTTAATGACAGCCTATAGCACCTCATGTAACACAGCAGATACTGCGATGAGCTCATATGCGGTCAGGGGAATCACTCTCGGATGATACCATATGGAAAGAAAAGGGATCTATATAGTGTAACTCTGTTACCCCAAAGTAGACTCAGATGGTAAACACACTACTGCACTCACATGGAACAATGAATAACGGGCTTGTCCCCACGAGCGCTGAGCTCGCAAAAATCCTTATGTTCCTCTTAGATCTCTCCTACTCCCAGTGTACAGCAAAGCGTACTCGAAGGGTGGCAGTATGGTCAAGGAAAAAAGGAAAGGAAGCACATCGCGTAATCCCATAAAAAATGGTGCACATTTATTGGTAAAGAATGGTAAAAAACACTTAAGCCTCGTACACACGACCGAGGAACTCGACGGGCGAAACACATCGTTTTCCTCGTCGAGTTCCTTGTTAGGCTGTCAGGGAACTCGACAAGACAAGATTCTCCATTCCCATCAAGGAAAAAGAAGACATGCTCTCTTTTTGGCTCGTCGGGATCCTCGACAGTTTCCTCGTCGAAAAATGTACACACGACCAGTTTCCTCTGCAAAAAAAAAATCCCAGCAAGTTTCTTGCTGGTTTTTGCCGAGAAACTCGGTCGTGTGTACAAGGCTTTACATATACTTCAGCTATATGATCGGTGACACTTGCGAGCGCCGTAACTGGTTTTACTTATTGTTTAGAAATGCTCTTTAAACATGGTAGCACAGACCATTTTATATTCACAAACTGCTTACATTCTCAGTAAAGGCTACTTTACTTTAAAAGTAGCTTGCTATTAATGCACCCTTTATTCTAACTTCGTTAGTGTTTTAACTTGTCAGTGAAACAACTGATCCAAACCCTCAGCTACCCCTTAGAGCTTTGTGTGCACTAGTGCTGCAGGTTACACTCTGCAATAATAGGGAAAAAAATGACAGAGGCCAGCTGTACGTTCATTGCTTCTAAAGAGAAATTTCCCTGGGACTAGGCTAAAAAAAAAACGAATGATCTTTGTTCCATAAACAAGCTTCTTCAGCAGTGCAACTCCCAGATGACGGCTCTGATGCTTCTGTTTTGTTGACTTGGGATCCAGAGAACAACTCTCCATTTCCAATCCATTTTAGAAACAACATAAATGCTTGTGCTTCACCGAGCTAGATGATTGAGGTTTGTTTACTGTTTGTTGTAGACATATCTGATCCTGATATGCTATTATTTTTCTTTTTTTAGGCCTTCGTTCTTTGAAAAGTTAAAAGACTTTTCTCCTTTCACAGGTTATGTAGAGAATCCCTTCCTCCTTAGTGACCTGTTTATGCCAGTGGTAAACAGCTGCTACCCATCTTTGTACAAGCAGGTCTTGTGTTTTTTGAGTGCTTGGAGCTGATAAACCATTTCAGTGGTATGTGTAGGTTTAACTACTTAAGGACCGAGCCTCTTTCTGAGATTTGGTGTTTACAAGTTAAAAAC
Organism: Rana temporaria; assembly: GCF_905171775.1. Lineage (NCBI taxonomy): Eukaryota > Metazoa > Chordata > Amphibia > Anura > Ranidae > Rana > Rana temporaria. Next base: position 179,256,617 of record NC_053492.1, read on the forward strand.
TGTTCTTGTTTGTTGCTAGAACATTACTTAGAACCCCCAAACATTATATATATATATTTTTTCGAACACCCTAGAGCAGGGCTCAAAATTTCAAGTCCTGAGCTACTAGCCAGGCCTCAAGAGTTACTCGCCACCAGTTGCCCCACCTAATTCATATACTGCCCTGCGTCTAATTGCACCCGTAAACACGCCCTCGTAGATTATCTCATGGAATGACAATGTTTTATGCAGAATCAAGTTACAAAATTAAATATTACCAACAACAACTTTAACAAAATGGGACAGGGCACTGGGGGCAGACCATAGGGACAGGGCACTGGGGGCAGACCATAGGGACAGGGCACTGGGGGCAGACCAGAGGGACAGGGCACTGGGGGCAGACCAGAGGGACAGGGCACTAGAACTGGGTCTCTTCCCCATTCTCTTGCTGTCTCCTCTGCAACTCCCATCCATCCTCTCTCTCTCCCATTCATCTCATCATCAGGAGCCTCTGTGTGCTGCTCCACGCTTGCATGTCCCCACTTCCCCCTTTTATTCAGGCTGGCAGAGAGGAGAGGAGCTGCAGCACAGCAGGAGGGAGTACAATCCAGCGCTGAGATCCACACAACTGCACAGCCATTGACACCATAGCACAGCGCACACTGACAGCGCACATCACACATTGAGACCAGTCTGTTCAGTGCTCAGGCTAAACTGTTGGACACTTGCATAGAGCACAAGGAGAAGAAAACTGCACAAACTAGAAGGCTGCCGCTCTCATGTCAGGGCAACTTTCAGTGAGCGCTGCACCGGAGTGGTAATTTTGGCAATCCTCCACCTCACTCATTACTTTCTGCTCTCCAGCTACATTGGTTGGGTCCCATGGCTTAATGAGAATTGTAAGTAGAGCACCTGTGTACTACTCTGCCTGTTCGCGGCTCACCAGACTACTTTTTCCGAGCATGCACCTTTCCTCTTCGGCCGCCAATCTCATCGGGACTCTAAGTGTAGGCACAGATTGGAGGGAGATTGGCCATGCATCCCTGTCATCACTCGCCCCCAGCTTAAATCCACTCGCCAAATGCTAGTAGGCGAGTGGAAATTTTGAGGGCTGCCCTAGAGAATAAAATGGCGTTGCAATACTTTTTGTCACACCGTATTTGCACAGCGGACTTAAAAGCGTACTTTATCCCCCCCGCCTCATATTGCTTCGGTAAAACAAGCACTACATACCCTATTTCTCATGGAAAAGCTGAATAGAGTTAACCAGCACTCTAAGGGCCCTTTCACACGGGGCAGATCACTAATGATCCGCCCCGTGAACCTCCACTTGCTCAGCGGGGATCACTCTGTTGAACCCCGCTGAGCCGGTGGATGACAGGGCAGTCCCCGCACACTATGCATGGACCGCCCTGTCTTTTCTCCGCTCTTCCCTATGGGGGGTTCGGAAGAACACGGACCGTCTGTCGGTTGGAAAAATAGGGTTTTCCCCGTCTGCAGAATCAGAGGAATGCGGAAGCGGGCAAAATCGGGTGTCAGTGGATGTTCATCCACTGACATCCCCGATCTCATAGGGACCATTGTATGTCCCTTTTTCATCCGCACACAGATGGATGAAAAAGCGGACATACGGTCCGCAGGTGTGAAAGGGGCCTAAATCCCTGAATGTTTCATCGCCAGATGGCGACGTTATATGTAACACTCCTCTCCAGAAGAGATCTCTCAACATATGACATCCTTCCAATATACGGACTGGTACTTGCGTGTGGACCTTGCTAATACACTGGGAAAACTCAGAATCCGAGGTACCCCTGAATACCAGAACCCGCCCGTCCCCCCATAGCATTCCTTATACAGTATTCCATTTGCTCTTCTGCTGCTCTACTCGAGTTGTAACGTGTACTTGTTATTAACTCTGATTGTCTCTATTCCCTCATCCGGTTAGAAAGTATACTCGTTTCCACTCCTCGGGTTGTTTCTTTGATGCATTGTAATAGTTACTCTTGTTATACCAGATGCGCTACTAGTTAACCATGTTTGTTCTGAATTTAGCTGTGCTCTCAAAGCTGATGTTATACTACTGTTACTTTTGTTCTACTGTGCGAAGGCTATCTAATCTGTTTTGCAGCCTTCACAGTTACATGATTTGTGTATGCAATACTTTTATTTATTTATTTTGCTGAAAATCCCCAATAAACATATTTCTTTTTAAAAAGCGCGCTTTTAAAAAAAAAAACACTTTTTTGAATAAAAAAAATAAGACAACAGTAAAGTTAGCCCAATTGTTTTTTATATTGTAAAAGATAATGTTACGCCAAGTAAATTGATACCAAACATGCCACGCTTCAAAATTGCGCCCGCTCGTATTAAGTAAAAAATAAAAAAATAAACATTTTTCCAGGCCCTTACTTTGCAGCATGTTGGACCCTAAATGGTAAGCCGTGCTTGTATGTATTATTTCAAGCATAGCAAGCAAGACCTTTTAAGATTCTTCATGAAATAAAAATAAAACAGATTGCTTATACCTCCATTGGTGTTGCACTCCTTTAGTTTTAAAGTGTTCCTAACCCCAAACCCTGCATTCACTATATCTGGTCTCAAAGAGTACATGGAAATGCAATTATTTTAGTAAATATAAACTCCTAAATAAATATGGGGAAGGGCAATGGCACTTGCTAATAAACAAGATAATTACATAATGATAGAAAAAATATGTATAAAATCCGGAAACCTGCTGTGGTCACAAAATGTTCAAATCATTTGAGCCAGAAAATATGTATCACTCCTGATCAATGACACCCACCATAAATCAATGAGGATGAAAAGTGGGGGTGGACTTAGGTGATGTTGTTGTAAATATAAACCACTTAGGTGAAAAACAAATATCACCAAGTGTGTGAAGATGAAAGTCAATCCCGTGAAAAAGCAATACAAATCGAGCATACATGCAAACCTTAACGTGTTACTAAACCCACTACAGTAAAATCAATCTGTATATGCAGTAAAGCATGCTAATTATACTCACTGTGGAACCTAAGAGGTTAATCCTTCACATTGTGTAAAAAGGTTGTTTGATGCTATCTTCTCTGATCCTCCCCTCCTTCCACTGTCCCCTGATCATTTCCTGATAACACAGAGCCTATGGAGTCAGCCTGTACATGCTCAGTTTGGTGTGTTCTTCTAGAGAGGTTTTTTTCTTCTTAGGGGGGTGCATGTGATCAGCACAATGCCGGTCAGCACAGGGCCGATCATCACTGTCCAGACAGAGGGTCAGGGGTGTTGCAGTCTCATAGGACAGCCAGAAAACTCCTCCAAGCTTTACCAGTGCTTGGCTGAACACTGAAAGAAGTCCCAAGATTGCTCTAATTGCTGATGAGAAAAAGTATTTAGCAGTTTATGAATACTGGGGGAAACTAATGCGCAAACCACACTAACTAGAGCAATAATAAACTAAATAAAAATTATAAATACACTAAGCAGCAGTCAAGCCAAAAAGTGCTCACACACTAATAGTAACTGATAAATATGGGGAAGGGCAATGGCGCTTGCTAATAAACAAGATAATTACATTATTTCAAGCATAGCAAGCAAGACCTTTCAAGATTCTTCATGAAATAAAAATAAAACAGATTGCTTATACCTCCATTGGTGTTGCACTCCTTTGGTTTTAAAGTGTTCCTAACCCCAAACCCTGCATTCACTATAACTGGTCTCAAAGAGTACATGAAAAAAATGCAATTATTTTAGTAAATATAAACTGCTAAATAAATATGGGGAAGGGCAATGGCGCTTGCTAATAAACAAGATAATTACATAATGATAGAAAAAATATGTATAAAATCCGGAAACCTGCTGTGGTCACAAAATGTTCAAATCATTTGAGCCAGAAAATATGTATCACTCCTGATCAATGACACCCACCATAAATCAATGAGGATGAAAAGTGCGGGTGGACTTAGGTGATGTTGTTGTAAATATAAACCACTTAGGTGAAAAACAAATATCACCAAGTGTGTGAAGATGAAAGTCAATCCCGTGTAAATGAATTGAAATAACTCAATAAAAATATTAAAGTCACAACCATATAACCTAATAATTAATATAAGCTAAAATATATATATATATATATATATATATATATATATATATATATATATATAAAAAACGTGAGTCTCTGTGCACAATCCTACTCCAAGATAATGTGCAACATTTTTTGAAAAATAATATAAAAAAGACCACAGATGAGGATGGATAATGATGAACACTTACTAGATAATAAATTAATCTAATAAGGCAATGATAAATATATCACAAAAACAAAAATAATATAATGCGATAATAACTGCTAAATAAATTAATAGCAATATTCAGCCTGATCCAGGTCTGCAATGTGCAATGATATAGGAATGAGTAAATATATTGACCGTAAGGTGCAACAAATAAATTCAGTATTGTGTAAAAACGTGAAAAAAAAATAGTTATATAAATAATCAATAATTGTGCAATCACAGTCACTATGTGCAAATCTGCAAAAAATAGTCCAAAATTAAGTACAAATATTTAAACAATCAGTGCTGATTGAGTAAAAGGTGCTCCAATCCACAGCAAAATAGTGCTCCAAAGTGCCCCTGTCTCCCAAGCCTCTCACCTCAGGGGGCTTAATTAAAAGCCTCGTAAGATCTCCACTGGTGCTGGTTGCCACTGACACTGCAATCCCCACTGTATAAGAACGATTCCTAGCTGGCTTCCAGGCTGGCCCTTCTAGTTCCACAGCAGCCACTTCTAATTGGCACTCTCCCAGTATGAGGATTAAAACAAAGGGGACTCCATAGCGTGATACCATCAGTATTTATTAAAATAGTAAAGAAATAGTAAAAACGCACATAAAACACAGGACAATCCGAGCGTGTAACAACACGAATATCCCCGCTCTCGGGCGCGAGCGGAAATGACGTCACCGATGGCTCTCCTAGTTTCCTTATGCGTTACGCGGCTGTGATTAAGCGGCGTGCACAGCCACGTAACACGTAAGGAAGCTAGAAGAGCCATCGGTGACGTCATCTCCGCTCGCGCCAGAGAGCGGGGATATTCGTGTTGTTACACACTCGGATTGTCCTGTGTTTTATGTAAGTTTTTACTATTATTTTTAAAAAATACTGATGGTGTCACGCTATGGAGTCCCCTTTGTTTTAATCCTCATACTGGGAGAGTGCCAATTAGAAGTGGCTGCTCTGGAACTAGAAGGACCAGCCTGGAAGCCAGCTAGGAATCGTTCTTAAACAAGCAGGGATTGCAGAGTCAGTGGCAACCAGTACCAGGGGAGATCTTACAAAGCTTTTAATTAAGCCCCCTGAGGTAAAAGGCTTGGAAGACAGGGGCACTTTGGAGCACTATTTTGCGGTTGATTGTGAATTGGAGCACCTTTTACTCAATGAGCACTGGTTGTTTGAATATTTGCACTTCATTTTGGACTATTTTTTGCGGATTTGCACATAGTGACTGTGATTGCACAATTATTAATTATTTATATAGCTATTTTTTTTCACGTTTTTACACAATACTGAATTTATTTGTTGCACCTTACAGTCAATATATTTACTCATTCCTATATCATTGCACATTGCAGACCTGGATCAGGCTGAATATTGCTATTAATTTATTTAGAAGTTTTTATCGCATTATATTATTTTTGTATTATGATATATTTATCATTGCCTTATTAGATTAATTTATTATCTAGTAAGTGGTCATCATTATCCATCCTCATCTGTGGTCTTTTTTATATTATTTTTCACAATTTTTTGCACATTATCTTGGAGTAGGATTGTGCAAGGAGACTCACGTTTTATATATATATTTTTATATATATTTATTTTTTAGCCTATATTAATTATTATGTTATATGGTTGTGACTTTAATATTTTTATTGAGTTATTTCAATTAATTTTCACGGGATTGACTTTCATCTTCACACACTTGGTGATATTTGTTTTTCACCTAAGTGGTTTATATTTACAACAACATCACCTAAGTCCACCCGCACTTTTCATCCTCATTGATTTATGGTGGGTGTCATTGATCAGGAGTGATACATATTTTCTGGCTCAAATGATTTGAACATTTTGTGACCACAGCAGGTTTCCGGATTTTATACATATTTTTTCTATCATTATGTAATTATCTTGTTTATTAGCAAGCGCCATTGCCCTTTCCCATATTTATTTAGCAGTTTATATTCACTAAAATAATTGCATTTCCATGTACTCTTTGAGACCAGATATAGTGAATGCAGGGTTTGGGGTTAGGAACACTTTAAAACCAAAGGAGTGCAACACCAATGGATGTATAAGCAATCTGTTTTATTTTTATTTCATAAAGAATCTTGAAAGGTCTTGCTTGCTATGCTTGAAATAATGTAATTATCTTGTTTATTAGCAAGCGCCATTGCCCTTCCCCATATTTATCAGTTACTATTAGTGTGTGAGCACTTTTTGGCTTGGCTGCTGCTTAGTGTATTTATCATTTTTATTTAGTTTATTATTGCTCTAGTTAGTGTGGTTTGCGCATTAGTTTCCCCCATTATTCATAAACTGCTAAATACTTTTTCTCATCAGCAATTAGAGCAGTCTTGGGACTTCTTTCAGTGTTCAGCCAAGCACTGGTAAAGCATGTAGGAGGAGTTTTCTGTCTGTCCTATGAGACTGCAACACCCCTGACCCTCTGTCTGGACAGTGATGATCGGCCCTGTGCTGATCGGCATTGTGCTGATCACATGCACCCCCCTAAGAAGAAAAAAACCTCTCTAGAAGAACACACCAAACTGAGCATGTACAGGCTGACTCCATAGGCTCTGTGTTATCAGGAAATTATCAGGGGACAGTGGAAGGAGGGGAGGATCAGAGAAGATAGGATCAAACAACCTTTTTACACAATGTGAATGATTAACCCCATAGGTTCCACAGTGAGTATAATAAGCATGCTTTACTGCATATACAGATTTATTTTACTGTAGTGGGTTTAGTAACACGTTAAGGTTTGCATGTATGCTCGATTTATATTGCTTTTTCCTAGTTCGACTATTTTATTATTTTATTGTTTTTACATAAATATATCTGTTTACTATAGTCAAATAAGTTAAAGTGATCATAAACAATCACCTTGTTTAAACTCATTCCGTTTAAAATTGAAATGAAAGGCAAAGATTTGTGCATAGATATAAAAAAATGCCTTTTTCCCCTTTTTATAAGTGATCACATTCCCTCCCCCTGTTCTCAGCTACATATACAAGCTGGGGGAGGAGAAACAGCAGAAGACTGAACTTTCCAGTGAATGGCTGTACAGGGGAGACATGTCAGGACTGATCATTGAAGGAGAGTACTCGAGTACCCAGCATAGCTAAAGTCCTGACCATGCTGCTCTCCTGCTTAGTGTGGTCAGTTTTTAATAGCAAAGCAATTGGACTGGTAGGAACACCAGGAATATCACACAAAGGAAGCAATACAAAGAGAACAGAATATTTTTTCATACAAATACATGATACAACAGGCAAATATCAGAAATGTGAAACTCTGGGGTAACAAACACTTTAAGGAATGGTTGCTGATTTGATATTATTGATTAGTGAACCTTGCATTTTATCATTATTTAAACAGACATGATTTTTCTTTAAGAATCTTTAAGATTGTGTGCATTATTTTACTTTTCTCTTATAAGGCAAACACCGACATTAATTAAAGGACTGCTCCAGTCAAATTAATATGGTAGATTTCAGCTCTGAACTAAGTGCATTATAAATAATGACATCAAGAACACAGACACCCATCACCTTCAAAAACAAGCTGCCTTGGCCGCTACGGAACAGGATCTTTTTATGATATTATTTTATAATAATTCACATACAGACATAAAGCTTTTACCTCACAAATGGATTATCAAATTGTGTCTTTTGTCTTCATTCCTCTTTCTAACTTGCTTAAAAGCAAGATCAAAGCAAAACATTAAATTCAGTGATAAATATGGTAAACCTTTTAATCTTCTCCTTCTCCTTAATATTGCAATCCCTGCTGACTTTGAAGGCACCTTTTGCAGGAAAAAAAGGCTTTCTATAAAAGACCAGGTATGAGTCCCCTACAGATATAAAGATTCTTGCTCTATCATAGCTGCCTGAAAACATAAAAGGCAGTCAGCAATGGATACAATTAGGTAAAATGTGAAGCTTACCAAAACTATTATTAGAGTTGTTGTCTTTTCCATTCCCTTTTCTTATACCACTGCATATAAGGTTCAATAAAAATGTCATCACTTCCATGATGCAAGGTCACTATGCTGGAAGTAACGGTGGATTTACTACCTTTGGCTCTGCATCATTGTATGTAATGTGTACATACTAATAACAGAAGCTGCTGTGTACATGCAGAAGAACTGGAGAAAATGACATGTGTGAGATCCCTGGAGAGCAGCAAAGCCTTTTGTAATGAGCTCTCTCTCACTAAATATACTGTGTATGTATGTATGTATATATATATATATATATATATATATATATATATATATATATATATATATGTGTATATATGTGTATATATGTATATATGTGTGTGTGTATGTATATATATATATATATATGGAATATTTGCATGTCAAATGACTAGCACTGCACTAAATTAATAACCACTACATCCGCTTTTCATATACGTATATTAAGTGTGAAACATGTACATAGCCACAAATTTTCCTGTGCTATTTTTTTATTTCTTTTTACTCAGCTTATAGATCCAGTCCCCTGACAGATTATATAGTTTACTGTGGTTTGGAAATTGTGAGGTATCGCATAACTGCAATATCAGCAAATTTCATAAAACAATGTGGGGCCAATTTATAAAGACTAGAAGATCAGAGTACAGAGGTCTATTAATAGCCAAATGAATCTGGCTGATTGTGTTCTGAGTCTAGGTTAGTCGGTGAAAGCTTGCACCTGAACAGATGTAGACAATAGTCCCATTTTTTGTTTTCTGCAGTATCTTTAGCCCCTATAGGATTACATCCACTTTAAACTTGCAGGTTAAATCTAAAGGTTCAGGTCAAGAACATTTATATATACGGCCAAGTGTTTCAAAGCAGATTGGGTCAACCATGCTAATGTCCTGACATCAGAAAGTACACACTATGTAAATACAACTTTAATAATTAGGCCGGCCATAGAGGGTTTGAATCTTGACCGGTTCAGCAGGAACCAGCTGAGATTCAAACTGTGTGTGGGCAGGCTGAATGTACCAAGTTGACCGATCAATCAACTTGGGTACAACCAGCCTGCCGGATTCACTTGTGATTATCACCAGTGGCTGCTATAGCCGCTAGCATTATTCACTGCCTACTTCCCACCAACTGGGAACAAACAATTGCTTAGCAGGAGGGATTCTCCTGCCAGCACTGTCTGTGTTGATAAGGGAATCATGCAAATTTCTTTGCAGAAAATAAATTTGCACTGTCTATGGCCTACCTTAGCACAGCCTGGGTGTATACTTACCCCTTCCCAACAATCGTCTCAGATACAGCAGTCCTTTTGGCAAAACTCAAAGTTGCCAGATGGTCATTCTATGTTTGCCACCTAACCATTGGCACTTAATCATTGCTAAGAATAAACAAAATGATGGGACTCAAGGATGGGAAACACAAAGATCGCAGATACTGCATGTGGTCCAATAATATTTGTAATTCACGCACCTTTTTTTCCTTCACACAGCATCTAAAAGTACTGCTTCTGACTTTTCAGATTTTTTTGCAGAGATCATAAGGAGCATGCCCTCATTATGTGTTGCTCTGACAAGGGTATACATAAATCAAATACAAGTATATAAAAAAAAGTAGGATTCTTCTAAAATCACTTCCTACATTTCCTCATTATGATATACATCAGCACTTTGAAGAGGAATATCATTGTTATGCCAGCAGCTAGCTGCCATAACCCTGGTATTCTCTTCTCTTCTTCTCAGTGAGCAGTCCAGTTTCAGATAAAAGTGATCTCTGCGGGGGATTCGCCGCAAGATCACTTTTATCGGGGTGGGAGAGGTATGAGTAGTGCCCGCATATGAAAACGGTGTATCGCCATGATCGTTAGAGTGAGAGCAATTATTCTAGCCCTAGACCTTCTCTGTAACTCAAAACATGAAACCTGTAGACATTTTTATATGTTGCCTATGCAGATTTTTAAGGGCAAAAGTTTGTCACCATTCCACAAGTGGGCGCAATTTTGAAGCATGACATAATGGTTATCAATTTACTCAGCATAACATTGTCTTTCGAAATATAAAAAAAATTAAGCTAACTTTTCTCTTGTCTTATTTTTGAATTAAAAAAAGTGTATTTTTTTATTTAAAAAAGGGTATTTTTCCCCAAAAAGTGTGCTTGTAAGACTGCTGCACAAGTACAGTATGACAGAAAGTATTGCAACGGCCGCCATTTTATTCTGTAGGGTGTTAGAAAAAAAAACAGTATATAATGTTTGGGGGTTCTAAGTAATTTTCTAGCAAAAAAAAATTTATTTTAACTTCAAAAAAACAAATCTCAAAAAGAGGCTCTGTCCTTAAGTGGTTTAAGATATGACAGTAATCAATGCACCTAGATGCAAGAAAAGAGGCATATTTAAAGACAAGAAGATTTTTCTTTACACATGTGAGTGCATATGTTATACAATAATGTTGAACACAAACTAGGGTAATAATTGCTGCTTGAAATATTAAGGCCCGTACACACAATATGAAAATCGGATGTAAAAATTTGTACGACAAGCTGTCTGCCAGTTTTCGGATCGTTAGCATGGTGCTTTCGACAGCCGATTTAGCTTTTTCGCCAGACAAAAGATGGATGTGCAGACTATAACATTTTTGTCGGATGTGAACTCAACGTCCGATTTTCGTTTCATTAGTATGGTTTTCGTACAAAAAAAAAATTGTAAGAGCAAGACTAAACATGCTCAGAAACTAAAGAATACATACAAAACTATTCAACACATTACGTCACTTCTGACGTTGTATTCTGTTGTATGAAAATGTTCATATTATGAGTAACCTCTTCACTTTCGACATGAGACTAGAATGCCACATAACACAGACGTTCGGTTGTCTGAAAATCTGATCGTGTGTACGAGGCTTTAGAAGGATTAAGTATATTAGAAGTAAGGGTTATCTATAAAGAGCTGGTCTTCTTAGATGCCACTCTTTATCGGTCACTATAAAGACATCAGCTTACAGTTAAATGTGAATGTATGCGTGGAGCATGGAGCTACTAAGCACCCCATACTGACTTTGGTAAACTAAACGTAGAACTAGAAGTTGAAAGAGCACAAGTGAGAATGAAGACTTCTTGTTTCTTTATGAGAAAATCGAATGCTAGTCCTATATGACTTATAGAACAACTTTCTGCTCCTGCAAAAACCCAATAATGAAAATGCATGGAACTTTATGAGAAAGGTTTGGGGCAGTGGTTCTCAATATCACAAGATGATCAGCATGGCTATAAAAATGTCATCCAAATGTCAGAAATAATAATTTTTACATTTGTAGTAAGTGTTAATCAGGGGTGAAGGCTACAGAAGAGGATGCTGCACAAACATTCAATTAAAATTACTTCATGCAAACTTGCCGAGCATAAGACTTTACAACTTGTCTTCTACATGTGATCCCGGACTGACTTTCTCGAAATAGCAGATTTACTAACCACGATCTTGAAGCCCAAATGTTTGACCCATACAGCCTGGCTGCTCTAGTACATTGCAAATGATATTCCTTACCCCAACACCTTCAACATAACTTACTTATATGAAATACACTCCTAGCCTGGACTTTCACCTTGGGTATATACTCACCTTCTGATCAGGGGTAATTCAATGTTCCCACAAGTGCAACAGTATGCAGCCTATGATGTATTGGTCTCCCAAGTGGTAACTGAAGTGGTACTTTTCTTTGACAAGACAACAGGTACTGCATTACCATTTACACAACTAATGGAAAAACACAGTTTACCTGCTCACCATTTTCTGTATGCTCAACAGCTTACTAGCTAGTAAACTGTATTGATAAACATTGCCCTAATAAAACCCAATGCTTTTGGACCTCAATGCTCGATGCCCTACTGGAACATCAGTATAAGATTTCAGACATCTACCGCCCTCTTAACTCCCGCATCTCAAAACTTCTCCAGGCCACCTCAGTTTCTGCCTAGATTAAAGACCTACAATCTGCAGATGCAATAGATCGGATACTGCCTGGCTATAACTGTACTTGTGCCATTGTCACCAGCGAATCGTGGTGAGAGACTCAATTTAGAATCATCCACCAAGCTTATATACCATCTTTCATAGACAAAAAATTGAACCATCTGCAACTTTGTCCTCTATGTGGAAGCCCCAAGCCGTCATTATACGACCAATTCTGGACTTTCCCACCAGGGTCTCTCTAACCTGAGGACATGTTTTTTTAACCCAGAGACTTGGTTATCAAATCAATATATTACCTTTAAAAGCTTCAATTATATGGTTCTCTCCCTCTCCCTTCTGACACTGAGAGATTTCATCCACCATGCTTGCTGCTTTTGTAGTCTGGTGGACTACATCAGACTACACTTTAGAGTTTTCCAGGCTCAGACTTGCTCCTAGATGAGGGGGTGTGACCTTGATGTTCCTGGCAAAATTGTCATGTGACTTCTTTGTTTACTACAGAGAGCAAAGAGTAATTGATTTAGCAATCACAGACCGTGGGATCACTCCTCAGCAGTGGCGGCTGGTACTAAAATTTTTGGGGGGCCCCATCAAATGCCACCAGTTTGCCCCCTCAAATACAGCCAGTTTCCCCCCCTCAAATACAGCCAGTTTTCCCCCCTCAAATACAGCCAATGTTCGCCCTCAAATGATGCCAGTTTGCCCCCTTAAATACAGCCAGTTTGCCCCCTCAAATACAGCCAGTTTGCCCCCTCAAATACAGCCAGTTTGCCCATCAAATGCAGCCAGTTTCCCCCCTCAAATACAGCCAGTATGCCCCCTCAAATACAGCCAGTTTGCCCCCTCAAATGCCCCCACAAATGCAGCCAGTTTCCTGTTGAAATGCAGCCAGTTTGCCTCCTCAAATACAGCCAATTTTCCCCCTCAAATGCAGCCAGTTGCCCCCCCCCCCGCCCGACACTTACCCTTCTTGGGTCAGCGCCATCCTCCTCCATGCTCCCTCCGAGTCCTCGATGTCATCTCTGTTTGCCTGTCGCTTCAGCCAATCAGATGACGGTAACCAGACTCGGTGCACCTGATTGGCTGAGAGACGGGTCAGTGTTAGGGAAGCGACTCCCTAACACAGCATTGTTTAAACAGGGAACGCACAGCAGTGCGACTACTGTTTAACCATTTGGAAGCCAATTAGAGCCCACAGGGGATCGGACACCTGAATAGTGAGCCGCAGCGGCGACAATAGATAGATTCATGCAATGCATTAATCTATCTATTGTTGAGTGACGGGTGCAGGAGAAAGGGGACTCGCTCCTCCACCCACCATGGACGCACCGCCAGATTGGCAGCAGCACTCTTGGAATCAAACAGTAGGGTTAAACACCCTGCCCCACTTGCATTAATAACCTCCTAATTGGTTGCTGAGGGTTACTGCACTTTGTACATTGTCACTGCTCATTGCACCGTTTTATTGAATATACCTGACTGTGTTTACTAAAGCAATGTGCTGACTAACTGTACCTAAAAATAGCTTCAATTAGTCCATTGAGGGGACAGATTAACTGAACAGTGCTCAAAGGCATAAAACTGCTCAAAGACAGAAATGAATAACAGTAGAGCTGTGCAAGTCATCAGATTCTGACACATTGTTTGCTTTACCTGCAAACCTTATTAATGGGAATGGTCATACACAATATTTACAGGCATGAAATCCTGTAATCTATTTTTATAATTAAATGCATCATTCATTTATTACTGAAATAGAGGATAATTTACCTTTCTGAAATGTGAAAAGGAAACTGCTGATTTTAGAAGTATGTCAATGCAATGCCATGTACACGCGATCGGACATTCCGCCATCAAAACCGTGGATTTGTTTTCTGACAGATTGTTAGCTCAAACTTGTCTTGCATACACACGGTCACACAAATGTTGTCGGAAATTTAGATCGCCAAGAACACGGTGACGTATAACACTACGACGAGCCGAGAAAATGAAGATCAATAATTCCAAGCATGCGTAGGATATTTGTGCGTCGGAATTGACTACAGACAATCGGAATTTCCGACAAGAACTTTTGTTGTTGGAAAAATTGAGAACCGGCTATCAATCATTTGTTCTTGGAAATTCTGACAGCAAATGTTATATGGAGCATACACACGGTCATATTTTCTGACAACACGCTCACATCAAACATTTGTTGTCGGAAAGTCCAACCGCGTGTACATGGAATAAGAGTTCAAATGAACATTGGAAATTATTTCAGCTTTCATGAGCAAATATAAAGTGAAATTAAATAATTAGAAGCTTACTATGTACTGTCTCTTCCTGAGAATATGTACTCAGTAAATACTCTGATTAATTTATATATTAATATAAAAATAACTAGTCCAAAAAGTTTTACAAAATAGTGCTGTTACCACAAAAATGTGTAAATTTGATTGGAAGTTGGAACCTGATCTTGGGAGGCAAAGCTTTAATGGGTAGCAGTGTTACAAGGCATACTGCAAAGGAGGGCGTTAAATATATTACCGTATTTGCCGGTGTATAAGGCGACCGGGTGTATAAGACGACCCCCTAATTTTACAGTTTTTTGCTTGTACTCACCGTATAAGACGACCCCCCTTCCGAGGCTTCCGACGCTTCATATTTCTTCCTTCTGGAGCCATATTCTTCTTCCTTCTTGCTGGAGCCAATCATGGCGAGCGATGTATTCTATTAATGAATACAAAGTCTGCTTGGATTGGCAGCAGCTGTAACATCATCAGCCCGCGCCTCTCTGACACTCAAAGCCAATCCGAGCAGGCTACTATATGTAGCCTGCTCGAATTGGCAGAGGTTGTTACTCCAATCCAAGCAGGCTCTGTATTCATTTGAATACATCGCTCACCGGGATTGGCTAAGCGGTATATACTGTATGTAGCGGAAGCTACATACAATATTACCGCACATTCAGCAGGCATCCGAGCAGCTGACCCGGCGTATAAGACGACCCCTGCTTTTTGGACAGTTTTTTTTAAGTGTAAAAGGTAGTCTTATACGCCAGCAAATACAGTAATTAAAGGATATGCTGGTAGTTGATAGGAGCTATACTGTACACCTCAGCAGGAGAACACCTGCTAGAGCTGGATACACTCGCAATGCCTAAAACCAGTTATTTGTTGTAGGGGTTTACAGTCTACAGACTTAGTATTTATGTAGTAAGAAATATTAATGACAGTGTGGTATACCAGTCAGTAACTCAGTAAGGCAATTACTTACTGAAGACCAACTGTCTCTGCTGAAAGAGTATATACAGTCCTTTACACATGAGGATTAATCTGATATGTGTGAGACAGCACTGGACCAGTCTATGGTCTGATATTGATGAAAACTCTGTGGGCTCAATTGTTCCTAAGGGGGGCTTGTACCCAGGGATGTGTGGTGAAGGTGAATCCGCTCAAGGTCTCAGGGTACTGTCTTTCTGAAAGCAACAGAAAAGATGCTTCACTGAGTACTTTGGAAGGGTGTATAGGCACACTCAGTATAAAAGTTTACCACACTTGAAGGTATATTTAGGAAAATTATTGAAGATGACAGTTCATAGATAAAGTGTTTTGGGAAAAAGTCTACCCCCCCCCCCCCCCCCTTCATCGGCACTAGTATATAAGGAAAAAATAGACTGTAAATAGAACTGATACGTGTGTTGTCCAATGGTCTAACTATAAATAGCCCAAAAGTAGATGTATACTAAATAGGTTAAAAGTTTATTACATGGTTTCTACATAAATATGGATAACACACTGAGGTGGTATTTATTACATGTACTGATCATCTCAGCGGGTTATTCATATTTATGTACAAACCATCTGATACCTTTGCAACCTATTTAGTATATATCTACTATTGAGCTATTTATATTTAGACCATTGAAAGCGACAATTATTAATTGTTTTTACTGTCTATTATTCCCTTATATACTAGCCCTAATGAAGGGTGAGGCTTTTTCCCCTGAAACACATTGGCTTTATCTGTTACCTGTGAATTGTCAACTTCAATAAACTTCTTAATTATATCTTCAAATATGAGAAACTTTTAAACCAAGCATGCTATCACACCCATTGAACATAAGGATTAATAACTACCGTATTTTCCGGCGTATAAGACGACCCGGCGTATAAGACGACCCCCTAATTTTCCAGGAAAATTTTTGATTTTGGGATATACTCACTGTATAAGACTACCCCTTCCTACAAGTCTTTCTGGAAGCTGAGGGGGAGCCAGAACCGCTGACAGAAACAGGCTTTTTCAAATCTCACTGTGCCATGACATTCCTCACTGTGCCATTACATGCCCAGACTGTGCCATTACATGCCCCCACATTGCCATCACTTGCCCCTCACATTGCCATTGTGCCATTACATGCCCCCACATTGCCATCACTTGCCCCTCACATTGCCATTGTGCCATTACATGCCCCCACATTGCCATCACTTGCCCCTCACATTGCCATTGTGCCATTACATGCCCCCACATTGCCATCACTTTCCCCCACTGTGCCTGCACTTGTTGCCCCCCCCAGTGCAATAACACTCACTTTTTTCCCCAGAGCTGACAGTCTCCATACGGCGATCGCGAGCGTGTGTTGATTTCAAAGCCGCGCCTTCACTGCAGAGTGTTCTGTGATAGGAGGAACAAAAATCTTCCCAGCAGCGCCTCTGTTATGTTTTCCGCCTATCACGGACGTCTTCTCATCTCGTCCGAGGATGAGAAAACATCTGTGATAGGAGGAACAAAGAACAGAGGCGCTGCTGGGAAGATTTTTGTTCCTCCTATCACAGAACACTCTGCAGTGAAGGCGCGGCTTTGAAATCAACACACGCTCGCGATCGCCGTATGGAGACTGTCAGCTCTGGGGAAAAAAAGTGAGTGCTGAGACTGTACCCGGCGTATAAGACGACCCCCGACTTTGGATGCATGTTTTTGCATCCAGAAAGTCGTCTTATACGCCGGAAAATACGGTATCCTTACTCACAGATCAGCTAAACCAGCACTTGTGACATGGTTTCTGATGACACCAGTTACAGAAAGGGAAACAGCAGGTTCTTAATCGTAATTCTCCAGTCACCAATAACCAGTCTACCACGTGTCTCTGAACATAGCCTTCAAACAGAATATTTTACCTGGGCTTCAAAATCTTGTTTTCCCTTGATTGAGGGTAGAGACCCAGAACTGTAACTGCACATGGCCTAATTTCACTCACAGCCTAAAGGATTCCATAAGAAATGCCTCCTTGCAACCTTCAGGGGAGCTCTCTATTGCCCATCTGAATTTCATGGCCAGGACACAAAAGAGCATAAACATATACCAAATTCTGTTACAGCCAATCCTCACATGTTACCATTGTTTTACACGCTTATCTGACCAGCAAAGCAGTATTTCTATGTTATCATTAAGTGTCATTACTCAAAACCAATTTAAACATGTCCTTATTCCTGACCCATGTACCCCCCCTTAGTCTCAAACTTCACCCCTAATGCCGCATACACATGACCGTTTTTCATGGCATGGAAAAAACAAAGTTTTTCTCGACGTGATTCCTCTCAAGTCTGCCTTGCATACACACAATCTTGATAAAAAATGCTCGAGCAAAGTGCGATGACGTACAACATGTACGACGGCACTATAAAGGGTAAGTTCCATTCGAATGGCGCCACCCTTTGGGCTTATTATGCAAATTTCCCTTCTCATAACTTGCTTCTGAGCATGCACGTTTTTTTCCCCCCGTCGTTAAAGCCTACACACAACCGTTTTTCACGACGAGAAAAACAACGAGAAAAAATAGAGCAGGTTGTAAATTTTTAATGCCCATTTTTCTCGTCGAGAAAAATGCTCTGGAGCCTACACACAATCATTTTTAACGGCCAATTTAAAAAATTGCATTTTTCTCATCATGAAAAACGGTCGTGTGTACGCGGCATAAGAGATTTCCAACTATAATTGCTGGTTAGAAATGCTTCCCAAGACCTGCTACTTATGTAAGCATAAGAGTATCTGTCACATTCTCAGTGCAGATGTGCGGGAAATAAAGGGTAGTCAAGAAGCAGTGCAAGGTTGGAGGGACTGGAAGGTGCACTATAGCTTCCTGGGTAGTAGCTATGAGTTCTGTTGTGTCCAGATTCTGCTTTGACAGTTCAGTATCAGTTGGTCATTTCATACCATTGGTAGATTGAGACGCTGAGTAATGCCCCGTACACACCATCACTTTATGTGATGAAAAAAAATGACATTTTCTGTGAAGTAAAAAATGACGTTTTTGAAACTTCAATTTTCAAAGACAAAGTTGCCTACACACCATCGTTTTTCTCACAATGTTCTAGCAAAGCGAGGTTACGTTCGCACCACTTTTTCCATTGAAGCTTGCTTCATAGGTAGCTTCTGGGCATGCGCGGGTGAAAAAACGTCGTTTTAAACGACGTTTTTTGCTACACACGGTCAATTTCTGTGAAGTAAAAGTTGACGTTTTGAAAAACGACACATAAAATTGAAGCATGCTTCAAATTTTTTGGGTCGTTTTTTAGAAGACATAAAACGACGTTTTCCCCCACACACGGTCAATTAAAGTGACGTTTTTAAAAACTTCATTTTTTTTCATCACATAAAGTGATGGTGTGTACGGGGCATCAGAGTTAGAAAACGACTAAAAAAGTAATGTGAAAGCAATATGCTTTATGTAAAATAAAGATAAAGTATTGTGTGAAGACGTGTGTTCTGCATGCATACTGCACTTTGCACTTCATCATTGCTTTATGCACTACCTGAGGGTAGTTTTAGCTTCACATCTGCTAATTATATAAATAAATAAAGACAAACCTGCGCTTAGGAGAATAAACTACTGTACCAGATTCTAGACTGCAGCCCCCCTAATAGATTCCCCCTTAAGGGGAATACTAAAATATATAGAAAGAGTGGAATGGAGGGGGTGGTGGCGCTGTCTTTATTCCCACCTATGATGTGGGAAGGGATGAGAGATAGAGATAGAGGAGAAAGGCCTCACACTATTTCTAGTTGATTGAAATGAGCTGGCTGGTTAACATAGCCAGTATTAGCAATGTGTATGCTGAGTGTAAGGCCGCGTACACACGACCGGTCCAAACCGATGAAAACGGATTGAAGTTCAGTTTCATCGGTCCAAACCGACCGTGTGTACGGCCCATCGGTCTGTTGTCCTTCGGACAAAAATTAGAGAACTTGCTTTAAAATCGAACCGATGGACGGCTGACCATCGGTCAAAACCGATGGTTAGTACACAAAAGCATCGGTTCAAAACCCGCGCATTCTCAGAATCAAGTCGACGCATGCTTGGAAGCTTTGAACTTCGTTTTCTAGTTGCACTGTATGGTGTGAGAAACATTGTGCCATTATGCTTCCTGCAGCTGAAAAAAACCTGCTGGAAAACCTCATCTTTTAGGGTAATAGTGGATCTAAAAGTTTTTTCATTTAGCAGTGCAGGGAGCAAAATGGTAAATAGATAAACATAGATTTTAAGATTAGTTTAGCTTTTAGTTCTTATATAAAAAAAAATTAAAAAATAGGATATTTACTATATATATATTCATATATTCATTCATTCATTCATTCATTCATATATATATATATAATGAAGGATTTTTTTCATTATTTAATTACATTTTGTAATCATGTTTTATAAACAGGTTTGTCTTTTATATTTAGCACATTAGCATTCAATTCTACATAGTTACATAGGGCCAGATTCACAGAAGAGATACGATGGCGTTTCTCTGAAACGCCGTCGTATCTCTCAGAGTATCTATGCGACTGATTCATAGAACCAGTTACGCATAGATAGCCCTTAGATCCGACAGGTGTAATTGTCTTACACCGTCGGATCTTAGGATGCAATACCTCGGCCGCCGCTGGGTGGAGTTCGTGTCGTATTCCAGCGTTGGGTATGCAAATTAGCAGTTACGGCGATCCACAAAGGTTTTTCCCGTCGTTACGTTGGTGCAAGTCTTAGTTTCCCGTCGCAAAGTTAGGGGTGCTATTAACATGGTGTAAAATTACTCCACCATGTTAAAGCATGCCCGTCGTTCCCGCGTCGCTTTTGAATTTTTTTTTCCTGGCGTAAGTACGTTACGCACGTCGTGATTCACAAACACGTCGCGCCGCCGTAATTTCGCGCAAAGCACGTCGGGAAAATTGCGAACGGAGCATGCGCAGTATGTCCGGCGCGGGAGCGCGCCTAATTTAAATGGTACCCGCTCCATTTGAATTGGGCGGGCTTGCGCCGGACGTGTTTACGATACACCGCCGCAAGTTTACAGGTAAGTGCTTTGTGGATCGGGCACTTACACTGAAAACTTACACTGACCAGCAAAGCAGTATTTCTATGTTATCATAACGTAACCCGTGTAACGTAAACGGGTTACGTTACACGGCCGCAATTCTATGTGAATCAGGCCCATAGTTGGTAAGGTTGAAAAAAGACACCAGTCCATCCAATTCAAACTGTGTATGTGTGCATGTTCATAATCATTTCTTGTATTCCTGTATATTGTGTTCATTAACCTCCCTGGCGGTATGATTCTTTCAGAAAAAAGGTGCTGAAAGCGGTACCATTATTTGCAAGGAAATTTGGCGTTTTATACTGTAGGCCTGTAATTTTTAGAAATAACTCACTTAAATCTGACCAAACAAGATTCTAATCGGCATCCCGGGTATGACATTTTTTTAAAAACAAAATGATAAATTATAATATAATAAATAATTATAAATAATTATAACAAATAATAATAGAATTATAATAAAAATTATTCAATAATGTAATCAAATCAAAATCACTGAAATTTGCTCAGTTGCAGAATTGTCGCTGTCATTATTTTTTTTTTTTATGACGAATTTCCCCACAAATCGCTATCGCACAATTCTGCAAGTGATTATAATTTATTATCGCTGTTTTTTAGCTGATCTAAAACTATTTTTGACATAAAGGGACACTTTTGGTTGCTATGGACAATCTACAGTTTGCAGGGAGAAAGAAACGTTTTTATTATATAAAATGACATGCATGACACAGGACAGACCACTAGGGACAAGGGGGTGTGTGTTTTTTTTACATACAGTACTGTAATCTATAAGATTACAGTATACTGTATGTAAAGTGTTTGTTTACTTTTTTGAATTTGGCGCCGTTCTCCGTCCCCGTGCGTCGTAACATCGCAGGGAACGGAGATCGGCGTCACACAGAGGCACTGTGTGAATCGAGCAAGGTCCTGCACGCTCACACAGCGCGGTGGCATCGCTGGATCCAGGGACAAGGTAAGTAAACCATGCCTGTGGATCTAGCGAGGCGAGCCCGAGTCTGACTCGGGGTTACCGCTCGCAGCAGGAAAATCTAACCCCGAGTCAGACTCGGGAATACCGCCAGGCAGGTTAAAATCCTCACCTGAGAATTTTTTTAAACTATCAATACTAACACCACCAATTGTGGAATTAAATTCCACATTCTTACTGCTCCGACTGTGAAAAATCCTCTACGCAGTTTAAGGTTAAACTGCTTCTCCACCAATTTTATTGGGTGGCTTGTGTCTTCTTCCACTCCCTGAGACTGAATAATTTATTCCCTATGCCAGAATTGCCATTGAGGTATTTGATATATCACCCTCATATTACCTCTGATCATACGCTTTCATATGATTATTTAACTAGGCTGACAGTTTTGAAAGGTTTGCCATATGCCTGTGCTTTATAACTTCCTAACGCTAGCGTTACACATAGACTTGTAACATTAGTGTTATGCAATGCTATATCCAAGGGCTTTATTCTGTGATGCCACATATGCACAGCTTTTGGTCTCACAATTAAAATCAGGAGCTGGTAGGAAAGGCTGCCAATCATGTGGTCACTGTGACAGCCAATCACATTATTGGGAAGCCCAAAATAATATGTCTGGAATTATGATTTCTTAAAGGGGCTGGCGGAAAGCCTACAGGAAGAGGTTAATATTATGCACCATTGCTGTAATTTGCTCCAATAACTTTCCCTGTCATTACATCGCAATTTCTTTGCTCCTTCAGAGAACTCTACCATATAGCTTTTCATTTCAGAAATGGTTCACTGGAGAGGCCACAAAGCTGTAAAAGCATAAAATATTGTGTTTATTCATGAGTCTGTGCAAAATATCATATTATGAACATGTCATCACATTCACCTAATCTGTTCTTCAGTATTGTTTTAAATGTTCTTTATTAAAATTCTGAGGGCTGCTATCATGTTTCCTGACAGCATCATTTTCTTTGGACTGACAGGGTTTGAAATCATTTTCGCTAACATCTAAGATGAACAAATGATGCATGAGGCCCTTTGGATTTCAATCTGATTTATTACTAGGGAACAGAAACACAGAATGTACTGTAATTAGTGCTTGCACAAAATACAACAATTTAAATAGCACAGTGAAAGAGGAAGGAAGGAAGGAAGGAAGGAAGGAAGGAAGGAAGGAAGGAAGGAAGGAAGGAAGGAAGGAAGGAAGGAAGGAAGGAAGGAAGGAAAGAAGGAAATGGCTTTCATTGCCAAAACTGTACCCTGTAGTAGTAGTGGTTTACCATGACTTCCATTCCCCAAATGATATCATAAATATGAAATATGTTTTTTTATAAGGTCAGTTTATCAGAGAACATTTCAGCAAACCAAAAGCCTAACAAAGCCCCAAAATGTACATAATAAAATTGTGTTTACCTTAAAAATCAGGCAAGATATGTATGTTATAGAGGTGTCTCTTTTTCTGTACTAAAACATTGGTCAATCAAGAGTAGTTACAATAAAACTCATGCTCCATCATGGTATTATTGGGGTGTGTGTACTCATATTTACATCATGTCGCAAATCTACAAGTGAAAGGGACACAGGGATTGCGAAAATGTCTGTGGGTTAGGGGTGCAAATTACTCGTCTTGCCTTGGGTGCTGACAACCCACGCTACGATTTTTTTTTACTTACTTTTGGGGGTCCCCACAACTTGGGAAAATTTATCAAGGGGTCAGGGCACTAGAAGGTTGAGAACCACTGCTCTAAGGGGTCACAGATGACAATATTAACCTGACACAAGTTTTATCACACTCTATCCTATATAAACCGAAAATGTTTTGTCTTCAGTTATACTTCAATTAGCTGTTCATTGTTTTATTCTCAGTCAGTCTTGTTAAGTAATAAAGTGAGTTAGTTAATGTATTTTATGATGTCATCTATGGTGGTGGTGAATCATCAAACCAAGACTGAAAGACGGCTTGTCTACCAGCTGCCAGAATTAGGTGAATTGCATAGTGTTACAATGGATGAATTTGGAAATCAGTATAGGAGCTAAACAGTATACCAGGTATTTCCAAAGAGTGCACCACATGTAGGGAATAATTTCAGTGTTTGTTCAAAATAGGTTAGTTCTGAGCAGTCTTTTATAAGGACTTACCCCAGCAATTTTTTTTTATATATGATACGTGTTAACTTAGTAAGACAGCTGGGTGGCTAGCTTGACAAATACAATACAATGATAATGCAAAACTAATATGTTGTTCCCTTATGACCTTTAGCCCCCTTTCACACTGAGCCGCTCATAGCGTCGGCGGTAAAACGCTGCTATTTTTACCGCTATGGGGGGGATTGCGTCGCATTTCGGATATTAGCGAGGTGCTTTTAACCCCCGCTAGCGGCCAAGAAAGAGTTAAAACCGCTCGCAATGTGCTGCTAAAGCAGTGCATTGCGGGCGGTATACAGTAGCTGCGCTGTCCCATTGATTTCAATCGGCAGGAGCATTGGAGGAGCAGTAAACACACTGCTCCTTCACCGATCCAAAGATGTGGCTACCAGGACTTTTTTTACCATCCTACTAGCGCTTTCACACTGGAGTGAATGTAACAGCTGTTTAAGGGCAGTTTGCAGGCGCTATTTTTAACGCTATAGCACCTGCAAAACGCTCCAGTGTGAAAGGGGTCTTAGGTTTATGAGATACCTAAATCTATAAGGAGTCTAGAGATCACCAGACTATATTTTGGCAGCATTTTTTTACAGCTGGAAAGCAACAATTAAGCTCAACTATACCAAATGTCAGACATGTTCTCAGGCTGATTTACTTTAGTATACTTTAGCATTTTTTTCCCCGTCGTTAAAGCCTACACACATTTTTTTTTCACGACGAGAAAAACAACCAGAAAAAAATAGAGCAGGTTGTAAATTTTTAATGCCCAATCTCAGGCTGATTTACTTTAGTAAATCAGCCTGAGAACATGTCTGACATTTGGTATAGTTGAGCTTAATTGTTGCTTTCCAGCTGTAAAAAATGCTGCCAAAATATAGTCTGGTGATCTCTAGACTCCTTATAGATTTAGGTATCTCATAAACCTAAGACCCCTTTCACACTGGAGCGTTTTGCAGGTGCAAAAATAGCGCCTGCAAACTATTCACTATTTGAAAGTGTTCGCTTAACAAAAGAAAAGTGAATTCACTTCCATTACCCAATCATGTGAAAAGCAAATTCCTGTTCATTTATTTGATCTGCACATGGGTAATCAATGTAAATCTTCACTCTTTTTCTGAGTGAATATTCTCAGACCCTTTAATAAATCAGCCTCATTCTTTCAGATATGTAATAGACATTGTATAGGTCTCCTTCGTAATCATTCTTAAGTATTTAATTTATTTTAAAGATCTGTATAATTTAGGATATTTCTTTAGGCAATCCCAAAAAAGTTTATAAGGTATGTCCAAGGCTTGGGGGCCTCAATACAAACTTCATGATTCAACTAACACAAATATTACTGCCCACGAATATACTCTGCGTGCTCTGGGCAGATAACTAACCAATAATAATAGGAGGTGGTGAGATAGCTGGCTTTTCCTGAACCTGCATCCTTTTCTTTGTAGTAAATGGATACACTTGGTCAGGGAGTGTGTAGTTAGAACGCCTCTGTGTGTAGTGACACAACATATTACCCTTGCCATTTTAGACTGTATCTGAGGATTAAATGATGTTTTTTTCTATGAACATAATGAGGCACACCTGCAGATTTATACTTGTAACTAAGATACAGAATACAGGTTAGACTGGAAGCAATAATCCCTGAAGAAAATCCTTGGATTGCTATTTATATTGAGGTGAATTTGTGAGGTTAGAGATAAATGTATCTCATGGGGTCGATTTCCTTTATCTTACAAGCACATAGTGAAAGATGAGTATCTAGTTCTGTTAAATTTCTAAAAACATGCTTTGCTGATTTTTAGCTTTACCAGTTAAAAAAAAATTCTGCATCTTCCCTTCTTTGGTTCAGATTTTAGTATTTTATAACTATAAGGTCTATTTGTGGCATTCATCTGAGCATGTTGCTCAGTTTGTATTGCCCAGGTTCACATTGCCCCAAAAACTTAAAGTGTATGAAAAAAATAAATATTTTCTTTAGTTTTGGATAGAGTAGAAAATGAATAAGACTCCAGTCTGTTTTTTTTTTTTTTTTTTTTGACTGTCTGTGTGCCATCGGGGAGATTTACCTTCACTTCCAGTCCTAGAAACAAGGAAAGCAAAGAGACAACTAGATATCCATACTTATGTAGTTGCCATTATTTACAAGTGTCCCCAATGGAATATTTCCCATTTTCTCGTGACATCTAAAAAATAATTTTGATTTTCAATCACTTTCTGTACTGGAGACAATTGTCACCAGGACCAACAGTGAGAGTGAACCTTCTCAGGGGGACCAAAACAGTAATAAAAATCTGCCAGAATTTCTAAACACTTTCCCACTCTACCAAAAAAAAGATTTGGGTTTTACATATGATTTAACCTTTAAACCTAACCTTAACCCTTAACCTCTAAGCCTAACATTTAAATCTAACAATAAAGCGTTACTAAACCCAGGAACCTGCATTCACTATATCTGGTCTCCCACAGTACACAGAACATGGACATGCAATTATTTTAGTAAATATAAATTGCTAAATAATACCCTTTGGCCCCGTTCACACCTATGCAAATTGGTTTGCGGCTTACATCGCATCCAATTTGCATAACATTTTAAAATACATTGATTTTAATGAGGCTGGTGCACATATGTGCGATGCATTCGCACTGCACATTGCCCAAAAAACATCCGCGTTTTCTAGGCATTGCGGTGCGAATTGTCTGCATGTTATCTTCTATGGGAACGTATCTGATTCGCAGATGTGTTCCGTTCTGAACAACGCAGCTGAACCACTGAACAGCTCTGTTTTATCTTCGCAGAAAAAAGAGCTGGAATTCGCACCGCAAGTGTGAATCCAGCCTTTCTTATCAGCAGTCAGCGCAGTCTTGTGAATTCTATGAGTGTCTGGTTAAAGCTTGTAGGTGAAGTTTTCATTCTCCCACAATGTTCCTATGAGAATGCAGGACCCCTGACCCTCTGTCTGGACAGTGCTGATTGGCCCTGTGCTCATCACATGCACTCTCCCAAGAAAAAAAAAAACCTCTAGAAATACACACTAAACTGAGCATGTGCAGCCTGTTCCTTAGCTCTGTAAATATCAGGTTATTTTTTGGAGACAGTGAAAGAAGGAGAT
Organism: Rana temporaria; assembly: GCF_905171775.1. NCBI lineage: Eukaryota > Metazoa > Chordata > Amphibia > Anura > Ranidae > Rana > Rana temporaria. Next base: position 179,283,383 of record NC_053492.1, read on the forward strand.
GATCAGAGGAGACAGGATCAAACAGCCTTTTTACACAAGGTAGATGATTAACCCCTTAGGTTCCACAGTGAGTATAACAAGCATGTTTTACTGCATATACAGACTGTATTCTTTACTGTTGTGGGTTTAGTAACACTTTAATGCTTAAAGTGATATAAAAGTGTTGTTTTTTTTTTCCAAAAATAACAAACATGTTATACGTACCTGCTCTGTGCGGTGGTTTCACACAGAGCAGCCCAGATCCTTCTCTTCTTGGGTTCCCTCAACGGCGCTTCTGGCCCCTCCTTCCGGCCAAGTGTCCCCACAACAAGCAGCTTGCTATGGGGGCACCAAAGCCAAGCCGCTGCTCTGTGTGTCTATTCAGACATGGAGCCGCGGCTCGCCCCCACCCCCTTTCTCTCCTTATCCATCTTAACCAATCAGGAGGGAGAGTCCAAGACAGTCAAGGCTCTTATGCAACATTGCTGGATAGAGATGGGACTCAGGTAAGTATTAGGCGGCTGAGGGGGGCTGCTGCACACAGAAGGGTTTTTTTTATCTTAATGTAAAGAATGCATTGAGATAAAAAAAAATCTGAATTTAGAACCACTTTAATTCCTAATGCCTGCCCCCAAACTTTTAGTAATCAAATAACCCTAAAATTTACATTTTACATATGCTTTAACCTTAAAACCTTTAAATAAACTGTAATGCTTAATTCTTAAAGCTTACCCCTAAACGTATTGCAACATAATAACCCTAAAGTTTTAATTACAAGTTTAGTTTTATTAGAGAAATGAGTGGAAGTTATTACTGATTTTCTTCTTGACCGATGTTCTCCTGAACAAAATGAACCTGTAAGGAGAAAGTGTAGGTGCTGCCATTGATTTTTTATTTTTTTTTGCAGACTCCATCACTGTCATCCTGATCCTGGATACAAAAGCTAGTGAGTCAATGACTCAAAAAAATCATGCAGTCAGTATGGACTCATATCTTGTTCTAGATAAGTGATGTATAAGAAGGGGAGAAAGGATGCCTTGGAGCCTTCACCTTTAAATGCCATCAACATGGGCAGCTCACATAAGTAATATAGCAAGTACTGTATTTTCCGGCATATAAGACGACTTTCTGGATGCAAAAACATGCATCCAAAGTCGGGGGTCGTCTTATACGCCGGGTACGGTCTTTGTGCTCACTTTTTTTGCCGGCGGTGACAGTCTCCATACTGCGAGCGCGAGCGTCAATGATTTAAAAGACGCTCCTTCTCCTCAGAGTGTTCTGTGATAGGAGGAACACAAATCTTCCCAGCAGCACCTCTGTTGTGTGTTCCTCCTATCACAGATGCATTCTCATCCTCGGACGAGATGAGAAGACATCCGTGATAGGCAGAACACAGAACAGAGGCGCTGCTGGGAAAATTTGTGTTCCGCCTATCACAAAACAATCTGAAGAGAAGGCGCGGCTTTCAAATCATTGACGCTAGCGCTCGCAGTACGGAGACTGTCACCGCCGGCAAAAGAGTGTTTGCGGTGATTACACTGGGGGGCAGCAAGTTCAGGCACAGTGGGGGCAACAAGTTCAGGGACAGTGGGGGCAAGTGATGGCACAGAGAGTTGCAAGTGAGGGGCAAGTGATGGCACAGTGAGGGGCAAGTGATGGCACAGTGGGGGCAAGTGATGGTACAGTGAGGGGCAAGTGATGGCACAGTGGGGGCATGCAATGTAATGGCACAGTGAGAAATGTAATGTAATGGCACAGTGCAGTGAGATTTGAAAAAGCCTGTTTCTGTCAGCGGTTCTGGCTACCCCTCAGCTTCCAGAAACACTAGTAAGAAGGGGGTAGTCTTATACAGTGAGTATATCCCAAAACCAAAATTTTTCCTGGAAAATTAGGGGGTCGTCTTAAACGCCCAGTCGTCTTATACGCCCGAAAATACAGTATATAGCAAGTATTTGCAAATAAATAAGACATACTTTTGTCTGCCCTAGTGCAACTATGGGACCTGTAAAGTTTTTCATGTCTGCACAAGGCTACCAAATCATTCTATCAGGCCTCGTACACACGACCAAGTTTCTCGGCAAAAACCAGCAAGAAACTTGCTGGGAGATATTTTTTTGCCGAGGAAACCGGTCGTGTGTACATTTTCGTCGAGGAAACTGTCGAGAAACTCGACGAGCCAAAAAGAGAGCACGTTCACTATTTCCTTGACGGGAATGGAGAAAATTGGCTTGTCGAGTTTCTCGACAGCCTAACAAGGAACTCGACGAGGAAAACTATGTGTTTCGCCCGTCAAGTTCCTCGGTTGTGTGTACGAGGCTTTACTGTATTTTTAGAGAGGACATATTTTAGCATAATTTATATAGTGACATTTGCCTTAACGTCATCTTTTCAGATAAGTAGTTACATAGTTTGGTTAAAAAAAGACTATGTCCAATGAGATCAACTAAAGCACAAAAATATTATGTAAAAGCTTACATTTTTAGAACCCATAAACTTGTAGTTGATCCAAAGGATGGAAAACTGTTGAGAACCTTTGTGGGGGAAAAAACATCTTCCTGGTGCCCATACTAATAATTTTTTTCTGTATTCAGTATAGAGATTTTCACATTAACCTGCCTGGCGGTATTCCCGAGTCTGACTCGGGGTTAGATTTTCCTGCTGCGAGCGGTAACCCCGAGTCAGACTCGGGCTTGCCTCGCTAGATCCACAGGCATGGTTTACTTACCTTGTCCCTGGATCCAGCGATGCCACCGCGCTGTGGGAGCGAGCGGGACCTCGCTCGATTCACACAGTGCCTCCGTGTGACGCCGATCTCCGTTCCCTGCGACGTTACGACGCACGGGGACGGAGAACGGCGCCAAATTCAAAAAAGTAAACAAACACTTTACATACAGTATACTGTAATCTTATAGATTACAGTACTGTATGTAAAAAAAACACACACCCCCTTGTCCCTAGTGGTCTGTCCTGTGTCATGCATGTCATTTTATATAATAAAAACGTTTCTTTCTCCCTGCAAACTGTAGATTGTCCATAGCAACCAAAAGTGTCCCTTTATGTCAAAAATAGTTTTAGATCAGCTAAAAAACAGCGATAATAAATTATAATCACTTGCAGAATTGTGCGATAGCGATTTGTGGGGAAATTCGTCATAAAAAAAAAAAAATAATGACAGCAACAATTCTGCAACTGAGAAAATTTCAGTGATTTTGATTTGATTACATTATTGAATAATTTTTATTATAATTATATTATTATTTGTTATAATTATTTATAATTATTTATTATATTATAATTTATAATTTTGTTTTTAAAAAAATGTCATACCCGGGATGCCTATTAGAATCTTGTTTGGTCAGATTTAAGTGAGTTATTTCTAAAAATTACAGGCCTACAGTATAAAACGCCAAATTTCCTTGCAAATAATGGTACCGCTTTCAGCATTTTTTTCTGAAAGAATCATACCGCCAGGGAGGTTAAAGTCAACTTTTCAGGTAAGTAGTTACATAGTTTGGTTAAAAAAAGACTATGTCCAATGAGATCAACTAAAGCACAAAAATATTATGTAAAAGCTTACATTTTTAGAACCCATAAACTTGTAGTTGATCCAAAGGATGGAAAACTGTTGAGAACCCTTGTGGGGAAAAAGAAATCTTCCTGGTGCCCATACTAATAATTTTTTCTGTATTCAGTATAGAGATTTTCACATTAACAAGTAGTGGAAGCTTAATATTTAAAAAAGGTCACCCCGGCTGCTAGTTAAACTATAATTTAGACAATGTAGGCTGCCATTGCTGACCTCTGGCTGTAAAATACTTTGAGTCACTGGCCAGGAATAAAATGTGGCAGGTGAAAAGGTATGGGGATTGGACAGCTAGTATATTTTGAAGAAGAGGTTAGCAATGGCAGTTAATTATTTTACCATAGTGCAGTTATTATTTATCAGCAAGGAATGCCAGCCACATAGAAAGTACATTTTAATGAATTTACTAACCTAGTGGGGGGAATTTGTCAAAACTTGAGCAGACAGAATCTAGAGCAGTTGGGCATGACAACCAATCAGCTTCTATCTTTCAGTTTCAAAGCTTAGCTGAACAACCTGAAAATAGAAGTTGATTGGTTACTATGCATACCTGCTCCAGATTCTGTTTGTTCCAGTTTTTATAAATTCCCCTTAGTGTGTTTGATTTACCACAGAATCAGAGACTGTTCATTCTGCAAACTAGATGTTCGCTGAGCTCAGTGAGTTAAAGCTGTGCTTACTTTAGCCATCCCATGAAAATCAATATTTTTATTTTCTCTTCACAAGATTGGGTATCCAACGTAAGGAATATTATTTAATAACAATGTGTACATTCACTAAGCAAAATTACCAGCCTCTATAAAATTTGTATATTAACCTTATAGCCTTGTGTGAGATAGACAAGTAAAAGAGAAAAAGTGTGTAGCTCTGCAAACAGGAAGCAGAGTTTGAGCAAAAAGAAAGTGTGGTTGCCCCAATTACCAACTATAAAAAAACAAGGTTTTTAAAATATTAGCATGCACTAAGAATATATTTACATCCAGATGTTGTCTTTTACTTGTATAGCTGTTTTAAAAAGCTTTATAGACTATACATTCCCCACACACAAGCACCACCAGCAACCTGCTCCCGCTGTGATCTGACACAGCGGGATCCAATTAACGGCTCCCGATGTTCTTTCGGGACCCGCCGATTATTCCCGACAAAAGCAGAACAGTGCTCTGCCTATGTAAACAAGGCAGATCACCATTCTGCTAAGAAGGAACACAGATCTCTGTCTTCCCACAGTTAAAGCAGTTAGCAAGCACTCCCAGGGAACATATTAAACCTTTTGATTGCCCCTGATGTTAACCCCTTCACTGCCAGTGTCATTCGTACAGTAGCAGTGCATATTTTTTAACACTGATCACTGTATTTCTGTCACTGGTCCCCAAAAAAGTATCAAACATGTCACTTAGTGTCTGATGTCTGTTGCAATGTCGCAGTCCAGCTATATGTCGCTGATCGTCGCCATTACTAGTAAGAAAGAATAAAATAAAAAATTCCATAAAAATATCCCATAGCTTGTAGACACTAGAATGTTTGCGCAAACCAATAAATATAAGCTTATTGGGATTTTGTTTTTCCAAAAATATGTAGCAAAATACATATTGGCCTAAATTGATGAAGAAATTAGATTTTTTAAATTTTTCTTTTTTTATTGGGTTGTTTTATAGCAGAAAGTTAAAATTATTGTTACTTTTTTCAAAATTGTCACTGTTTATAGTGCAACAAATAAAAACCGCAGAGGTGATCAAATACCACCAAAAGAAAGCTCTATTTGTTGGCAAGTGTCAGGCCTCGTACACACGACCAAGAATCTCGTCGTAAAAGAAACATTGTTTTCCTCGATGAGTTTCTTGTCAGGCTTGTCGAGAATCTTGTCAAGCTTTCTTTGCATACACACTGTCAAGACAAAATCTTGGCGTTCTTAAACGTGGTGACGTACAACACGTACGACGGCACTATAAAGGGGAAGTTCCATTCCATTGGCGCCACCCTTGGGGCTGCTTTTGCTAATCTCATGTTACTGCGTGTTAAGTAAAAGTTTGCTGAGAGACGATTCGCACTTTTCAGTCTGTTACAGCGTGACGAATGTGCTATCTCCATTACGAACACTACTTTTACCAAAGGTGCCCTCCCGTCTCATACTTTATTCTGAGCATGCGCGGGTTTCTAAGCATACACACGAACGTGTTTCTTGTCGTAAACCAGCCCGACGAGAAACACGACGAGGAAATTGAGACTCCCGACGAGAAATACACAACAGTTTTCTCGAAGAAAAACCTACACATGACCGTTTTCCTCAGCAAAAAAGCTCTGCCACCAATTTTCTTGATGGATTTTGTCGAGGAAAGCGGTCATGTGTACAAGGCCCCAGTAAAGTAACACAGTGGCGTATAGAAAAAATGGTCATGAGGGGGGTAAACCTTCTGGAGGTCAAGTGGTTAATTAGTGACATAGCTATGTTATACAGCTTAGGCAGTCAATTTAATTGAGTCAGCGCCTTACCTGAATTTCTCCACAAAACCTGGCTAATTCATATGTGTCATTAATTAAAGAGATAGGTAGACAATTATTTAATGCTATTATTTAATGCTATTTCTTTACTATTAATTTCTTGATAATAATGATGGTCATCACGCTAACAGTATTCAGTGGGAAAAACAAAGTACAGATAAGAGGTTTAGTTTAATTGCATAATTTAATAAAGAGCTAAAGATCATTATAGTGATCTTAACAGACCGCTAATGTTTTAAGAACGAGGAGAATTTTTCCACTATTTAGGCTTATGGGTGTTAGAGTGTTTTGCAAGGTAATAGTTAATCTGCTAGTAAGTTCTTAGCGAATAGATGCACTTAGTAAGTTATTTTAGTTCTAACTGTGTGAATGAAGTGAAGCTCTGCTGACTTACATCATCCAATCATGTGCAAGCAAAATATATGTTTTTTTCTTTTCCTTGCACATTATTGGATTTTTTTTGCAACATAAATTTTCACCATATTCGCTAAGCTGAGAAAAAGTCCCTTTTAAAAAATCACCCCCCCCCCCCCAAGTTTTTTATTAGCATCCTGCGTCAAGCTACAGTACATCATCTAATTTTCAGTCTATCCACAAAAGTCCACAAAAGACAGCAAAGAATGGAAATACAAAAAGGGCATAAAATGGGATTTCAAAAAGGGCAAAGAATGGTACAATAAAGACCCCAGTTTTGCTTTGTTTTGGATAGATTAGAAAGTAGCCCGTGTCAGATTATTACTCTGCCTGTATCCAGATTGGAGCGATTTTCCCTTTCTTCCAGTCAGGACAGGAAGTTATGGAAAATATTGTAAAGTAAATGTTCACTTAGCTTAGGCCGGCCATACACGGTTTAAATTTTGGCCGGATCAGCAGGAACCGGCAAAGATTCAAACCATTAATGAGCAGGCTGAATGTACCAAGTTGATTGATCGATCAACTTGGGTACAACCAGCCTGCTGAATGTTCTTCTGATTATCGCCAGCAGCTATTGGTGATTCCCATGTTAGCACTGTCTGAGTTGATGGGGGAATGGTGCAAATTTCTTTCCTGCAACCCGGAAATAAATAAATGGTGAAATAAATTTTCACCATGTATGGCTGGCCTTAGTGAATATGGCGAAGCTTGGTTCACTTTAATCATCCAATCACGTGCCAGCAAAAATCTATTTTTTTTTTTACTTTTTTTTTACTTTACCTGCAACCACACGTTATTCAAAATGAACACACCCCCTTCACCGCATTTACTAAGCTATGTGAACATACAGTTTGAAAGTGGACATTCACTTTGTTAAGTGAAGAGCTTCTACTGCTTTAGAAAATAAACTCCATTTTAGTAGTAAATATCTGAAAATGTTTTTATTGCTATCTGTGTCTTTTTGTACCAGCAACACCCACTATACTAATTTCTTATTTTTTGCTCACAACAAGGACGGAAAGTGAAATCTCTATAACTGTGTTACTGATAGAAATAAAAGCCTGACAGAAATGAAACATATATACTTTGCAGGACATGCACAGTTGAGCCTCAACATCCCTCAAAGTACAAAGAATAAAGAACCAGAAAAAACTTTTGAGGTGCCCTCATATTTATGACAGAAATGGTAATGCCTGACAGTTAGACAGTAAAAACCTGAGTAGAGTTAAGGTGTTAAGGTTAAAAAAAATGCTGAGGCTTTATTTGTGTTTTTAGTTGGACAAACAAGGGTTTCCCACACAGAGGACTGTATTCATGTCCTTGCGCTGCCTGATGGACATAACCCTGGCTTGTATTCAGTGCCCTGTGGCTACACTATGAATTCTAAGGTATATACTTTAAACCTCTACCAAGAAGCACAGATCAATGTATGCAATGTTATAACCCATAGCAATCAGTCACATTTCTTTTACCAATCTGATTTCAGTAAAATTAAATCTAATTCTGATTCTGGTCCCTAAACTTTGTGACTGCTAGAGTGAATAATCCAGTTTATATACACTGGACCCAGGTCATATTTTCACAGTTCAGATATGTTTTCTGTTGAGTGAAACGTTTTCTAAGTATGATCAGCCTTGGTAAATTCAATGGATTGCTATACCTTGCTTTCAATAAAGAAAATTGATCAAATTTAATATTTTGACCTAACTCATTTTTCATGCGCTACACATAGGCAATTCTGTTTAATATATATTAGATAATAATGAGAACAAGAACAACAGGAAAATAACATTTCTGTCATTACAAGCAACATAATCAATCACCATCATATTTTAAATTCATATGCAAACTTTACCTATTAATGTCATAAAGATGGACAATACAGTAACATTCACAGGGCAGCACAGTAATATTTAAAACCAACATGGGGCTAAATAATTTGATCATGCATACACAATATTTTGTGTTAAGATTTACTTTAATTATCAGACCATTTGGAAATAATTTCCCTATGTATTGCATATGATTGGATAACTAAGGAAAATCCTCACACAATTTATAGTGTGCACATTCTAAGTAAAGTAGCCTTTCCTTCTTTCAGCATATTTTGACAAAAAGGAAAGCAGCTAATTGGTTGTGCAAAATAATAATAATACAGACTTTCTAAAGTTAAAGGGTGATATAGTTTTTGGTAAATATTCTTCAAACCTACCCTATTAGAGAATTTCAGACATTCTCATCAGAATATGTATTTTTCTGCCTCAAGTGCCCCTGTGGCCTCTTTTATGTAGGTCATACTAAAAGGGCACTATGTAAACCCTTCGGTGAGCACCGCCATTTTATCACTGAAGGAATTGACACACGTAATATGCCCAGACATTATTTGCAACATCATGGTAAGTCTACGGGTGATTAAAATGTATGGGTCATCAAGGCTATGCCCAGAGATCTCCCCCTGGCAGAACAATTCAATAGACTGTGCCATGGGGAGACCTACTGGATTTATTCCCTTGACGTATTATCCCCTGGTGGGCTAAATGAGGAATTGGAGGTAAACACCGCCATTTTATCACTGAAGGAATTGACACACGTAATATGCCCAGACATTATTTGCAACATCATGGTAAGTCTACGGGTGATCAAAATGTATGGGTCATCAAGGCTATGCCCAGAGATCTCCCCCTGGCAGAACAATTCAATGGACTGTGCCATGGGGAGACCTACTGGATTTATTCCCTTGACGTATTATCCCCTGGTGGGCTAAATGAGGAATTGGAGGTAAACACGCTGCTATAACTGATATACCTCCATTGTCCTCCACACATCTGTTATATTACCCCACTGCTAATAGGAATATATTTATATTTTTAGCCATGAGAATAATACCTTAACACAGGATTTTTTTATCTGACGACCCTTGTCACTCTTTAGCTATTTATCATCTGTTTTTAGAGATACATATTTATTTTTTGCTCTCTGGGATCTGTAGTTCTACCACCCACTTTTATGTTGTTGTTCCCTATGCCCATTGTTGCTTATTACACTCCCTCCTTATTATGGTATTCTAGCCCCTCCTCGTTTTCACCCCTATTAGCTTTACTGTCAGCTCCCTACAATGTTTTGCATCACACACCCCCGGATTACAGTTGCTGACATCATTACTTCCGCCCATCATCCTGCCCCAGCCACGCCCATTTTCTCTATATTTCAGAACACACATAGACTTATCAACATCGGCATTAAGAAGGAGCCTATCAGATGCTCTGAAACGCGTCCCGTCTAATAGACTTCACTTCCCATCCCATACGTTCCATGCTGGTTTCGGATGACTTCTGCTGATGTCATCCACAAGTCCAGCACTCCAGGCTGGTCCCCCAAAGAGCGGCTGCTTCCTTCCTGGTTCCTCTCCCTGCGGCTTCACTCTTAAAACCAAACTTGTAGAAATAAATTTATATATACTGTGTATATATATATATATATACACATATACAGTATGGAACATATATATTATTTTATGAAGGAGCCTTTGAATCATCTACATACACGTTTTATCTAGCATCACTAGTTTTTCACCGCTGATGGAAGTATTCCAGCACAGCACAATGAGTAAAATGTTCATGTCCATTGTGTCAGCCAGAGACATTTAAAGATTGTGACCTGCTTAAAGCTCCTTGCTCGCAGAATGTTCAAAACACATTTAGAAAGTCCAGTATGTATTGTACAAATTTGATAACAGAAAGGTACAATGTGGTGCCTATAAACTTGAAGTATCAAAATAACTTGATTTTCCATTATAATAATGGCATTTTAAAATGTGTCTGACATATTACATGCATTCCAAAAAAATATACTTACATTTATCCTTAATGTACCAGTTTGAAAATATTTAATTAGCCACTTTTAAACTGAACAAAATCAATCACATTTCGAAGCAACTGAAATGAAACCCTTTTTTCTTTTTTTAACACTACAAGTTTAACATTAGAGAAAATAGTTTATCAGGTGGATAAATGAGAGATTCTCTTGTGGGAATAGTTTGAATGTATGCAAAGCCATAAAGAGTCTACTTACTAGGCATAGGGAGGCAGTGCAGCCCCCCAGCATCACCAGGGCCACACATCACACATTGCATTCTATGTGCTACAAAAAGCTATCCTATATTGGGCATACTGTAGGAGATGAATACGATATAGGAGTAATTGGAGAAATGTCGCATGAGATGATTAGAGGCTATAGATGTGTCACATGAGATTGTTAGTAATCATTTCCTTTACACCCCTTTACAAAGCAGTGCTCTTCCATTTGTGCTCCTTACAACCCCTTTAAAAATTACTGTTTTGTATCAGATCTTGCCGAGGGAGTCAAACCAACCTCCATTCCTTGCAAAATAGAAACTATAAGTTGAGTTGGATGATATTGACTGTGAGAAATCACTGGCACTTACTGTACAAACAAGGTGTCTTTCTCTTCCTATGTGCAAGAGCGCAATTACTGTAATCCTTCTAGGTGGATCCTTTGCATAAGGTCCCTCCATTCCACACACTTGTTGGTGATGTTTCAGGCTCCTAGCAGTATGACTCATATTTGGAGTACCTACCCGAAAATTGGTGGAAGATAAATTCCAGAATGAACCCCAAGTAGCTGTATTATAATAATTACGAATGGGCTTGTAAAATGGATCGGACTGAGGGTGTAGAACATACGATTGCATGAGATGATGATAAGCCTGAATCATACAATCTCACGTGGATGGTATGGTCTCATTTCCGATATATATCCCTCTGCATTTGACACCTTTGTTGCATTGAAGGTCTGAAGTTACAGGTGATTCAAGGAGCCTGCCTTGGGTACTACCTGACCCCCCCCTTTTTTTTTCTTCTAACTTTTCTTGTTCCAAATACCCTTCCCGTTACGTGTTCGGTGAAAGTTGGTTGACTTACCTATCTAATTTGATGTCACTGTAAACATCTTCTTGTGGTATTTACTGGGTCCTCTGTCTACCTATTTATATGATCGTGTTGACAGCTATGTCTTGTAGATGGAACCTGTGTTTACATTTGTACTCTGAGCGTTGTGCTTATGTGTTATATGGTTTGATATGTCATCGAACTAGGCGACTTGTTTTTTCTACTTGTTCTGTACTGTTTGAAAATTATTAATACAAATTATTCATCATGAAAATGACTGTCACCATACTGGACATACCCCACAAGAAGATTAATTATAAAATATTTAATTAAAAAAATGCACAAAATGAGCGAATGAACAACAGGCACTAAGTATTAAAGTATGAGGGCCGGTTCATACCAGATGCAGTCCAGTGCATTTTTTTTTATACATCAAAAACGCATGGGCAGTAGGTTATATGGACTCCAATGACATAGTTTACATCAGTGCAGTGCATTCCAGTGCAGTAAAAAAAATAGAATATGCTGCAGTTTTTCTACACTGAACTGTACTGGAATGTTGCAAAATGCATCAAAAATGCACTGGAACAAAAAATGCACACGAATACATTACAGCAAAAGCCCAGGAGATATCTTGGAAAAAATAAATAACAAGAGGGAAAAATGCTCTGGAATGCATTGAAAACACATGAATAATGCATTAAAAACGTGCAATCAGAAACGCATCCAGAGTGAATTTTTGCGGTGTTTAATTAGAAGAAGCCAAGCTAATGAATTCTTTACTTTACTGGCCTGAATTTGGGTTTTAGCAGTACTGGTATCTTGGTAAGGTGCAGCAGTGTCTACAGTAGTATATGGCAGGTGTTACATCAGTAGCACAGGACCCAGATCAGAGTTAATGGAGGTCAAATAATGGAGAGCCACAGGGAATGTTCAGAATAATTGTTTGAGATCACACAATGACTAGGTCTTATTAAAGTGGTTGTTACCCAAAGAGGTAAAATCTTTCTGGGAGCCATGTAGAGTCACGTGACTCTTGACCACTCTGGCACTCTGATCCAAGGCTACAGCGGGAGGGTCAGAGATCTCCCTCTGATGTCAGCTGGGAGGTCACGTGATCACCATGCTGGCTGCTTAGCTCCTCCCATGGTAGCCCTAGATAGGACGGAGTAGCGGAGCAGCTGGGAGTCCCGTGACTGGCCTGAATATAACAGAAATAAGGTATTTAGAGACACTGTTTTAAAAAACACTTACAGGGTGTGTTATTGCTGTATACAAGAGAGGGACTGGCAGGGACATTTTAAAAACTTTTTTACTAATAGCGGCAGGGGGGGAGAGAGACGGAGACAGCTCACACAGACCCATAGCTGACAGACAGGGAGGGGAGGGGGGAAAGGACAGAGAAGGACAGGAGAGCTGCAGATAAAGGAGGCACGTAAACTGACCCTGGTGTCAGGGCTCAGAAGCCATGATAAACCATGGTCAGTTTACAGAGGGGAGGGCAGAACCAGGCAGGATCAGCTAGGTATTTTACAACTTCCAGAGGGGCAGGTTAAATAGCACAAGCATTGTGCTGTTTAACCTGACATAAAGGAGCAAGATCACGCTTATTTTTTTAAGGTTACAAACACTTTAAGCATTTACTGAGGGAAATCCTGATTACTGGCTTTTAAACCATGGGCCATTTGTAGTCCTTGGGTTACATGGTGGTCACTAGGGTCAAGGAACAATAGAACATATTCTTGTTTTAAAAGTTCATCAGCTTTTTGCATTCTTAACTATGTAAAAAAAAACATATTGTGCATGACAACCTTGTGCAAGTCAATTTAAAAGTCAAGTTTAGTATTGTTATCTATCTACTTCTAAATTCTGCCTTTAGAATTATTGCAGGTGAAATGTGTGTCAATAAATGTTGATTTTTGCCCTGTTACCACTACTCACCTTAGATTTACAGACTGGGTCCCCACATACAGCTGCTCATGAAGACAATTACTCTCTATGTGAACTGCATTATGGGCACCCACCGATGGCTAGCAGGGCCATCGCAATACAATGTGTATCCTAAAGCAAATATGGTATGTTTAGAGCACTGTTTGGCACTGCCAAAAGCCAGTCTTTCTAATTTATTAGACAGAAACATAATTCAAGCCACTGGTGTCAGCAAATATGTGCTTCCTACTTTTAACATATATTAGATTATTAGATTAGATTATTTCTTGGATTTCTCCAGGATGGGAACTTCTGTACCCCCAGTACTGTAGTCTATAAGGGATTTCCAGTGCTTTGACAAACCTTCCGTATTTGGTCATGCTTCATACTATGAACACAGGTCCTTAACACAATAATCCTTATAGTACACAGCTGCATTTGTTCAAAATGTCCACATAACAGCAAGACACTGTTAAATGAAATATGACCTGTAGCTCTTTTATTTGGATTGAAAGTCTATAGCAGGGATATGCAATTAGCGGACCTCCAGCTGTTGCAAAACTACAAGTCCCATCATGCCTCTGACTCTGGGTGTCATGCTTGTGGCTGTCAGAGTCTTGCTATGCCTCATGGGAATCATAGTTCTGCAACAGCTGGAGGTCCGCTAATTGCATACCCCTGGTCTATAGCCTCGTACACGACTCTGGAAATCTGCCATGAGAGCTTTTGGCAGGGAAAACCAGCCGTGTGCATGCTCCATCGAAGTTTTCCCAACAGAAGAGCTGCAGGGAAAAAAAGAGAACCAGCTCTCTTTTTTCCCGCCGGGACTCCCGGAGGTTTTTAACCCAGCAGTTTTCCTATGGGAAACACTGCGATAGAGCATACGCATAGCCAGGATCCCTGACCAAAGCTCTCATTGCAGTTTTCCTGTCGGGAAAACCGGTTGTGTGTAGGGGGAAAAAGTTACCAATCAGGTTCTCGGTTTTCCCCTCGGGTTTCCCGGCGGTAAAAAGTCAGCCGGAAAACCCGTACATGTGTACAAGGCTTATCAATTTAAGAAGTTATTGGAAACAACCATATTCACATTTCAATCTACTTCTTTAGCTTAGTACCTTAGGTGGAAGTTTATAGCTTTTTGTGGTAACCTCTGGGCTTTTGTTGTATCTGTCACTCTTAAGCTTTTACTTATTACTCCATCCCTCACTGTATACTTGTGGCATGTTTCTCATCCACAAAGAGTTGCATGTCAGAGCACCTACTGAGTTCATGAGATAGGAAATATTTAAGATCACTTTTTAGGATATCCACCTCCCTGGCTATTTAATAAGGAGGGGATGACAAGAGTAAAGACTGCAAAGAAGATTCCAAAGTCTAAAAAAGTTGAATATCATTATATAACAGATCAGTGATTTGATGAGATAATTTTGTATCCATTGAACTTGTGCCTGGAAATGCCATTACATCATATCAGCCAACTGAGCACACCATGCACAGTTTGGTACGGGAAGTAAAGTCCTCTTTGTTATTAGGTAATTACCAATGTTTTACTTTGCTCTCCAATTTTTTTTATATACCTATGTTCCTTCCACTCTCACAATGGTATTTTTTTGGAAGCCACCTACTAATATATTTTTAATATGTAAGGAACTTGGATTAACTGGAGAAAACCCATGCCAACAAAGAGAATGCACACAAACTCTATACAAGAGGGAATTACACCTAGAATATCAGCGCTACATACAAAAAGGCCCATCATAGCCATTATGTTGGTGATAATACAAAACCAATGTACTGTAAGCCTGGATTGATAACTTCCTCAGAAAGAGACAAAGCTGATTTTCAAGGAGATGAGTATAAGGTACAGAACTCTATATACTTTATAAAAAAAAAATAACACATAGCACTCTTGCAAGAAATGTAAAAAAAACACCATACACCAAATATAATCTTTAGTTAAAACCATTTAAAAATAATGTGTATTTTTCAATGTATTCAGCTAAATACAAAGGATAAATAGTCTATGGAGCAGTTTCTCTGTGATAAATATAAAAGAAACAATTAACCTGGAAATACAACCACAACAAGTCCAAAATATATATTACTAAGCAAATCAAAACAATATATGTTACTGTCATGCTGTCATGCCTCCATATTTGATCAAGCGCTTTTCTAGCACCTAATCAATAAATGCTATCCAGCTAAATATGCAGCCAAAATTATAGGTACTTTTTTTTTTTTTTTGATTGGGCAGGATAGAGACAATTTTGCATTGTGTCCCAAATTAAAATTGTATAAATATATTAACTAAAGCAACATATTTAGAAGAAATGTATATACTTTGGTGAATACAATAATAAATTAATTAATTAGTGAAACTAATCATTTATTAAGATTTAGCAAATGTGGAAAGTGTTTGCTATTGAGTACTATTCTTCTCCAAGTGCCAAATTACATTATTGTAAATGAGGAAATATGAAACTATGCCGTATGCCTTTATTTTTTTTATACAATTAATCACCAGAGTATATATACATAGGGGATTTTAGCCAATGTTACAGTTATAATTAGAGAATGTATAGATTACCGGATTGTGGACTGATTGTTACAAATCCCACCTACTTTAAATCCATGTATACTAAACAATTACACATGATTTAAAAGGGCTCACATGGTAACTGCCCTAGACCACGCAAACCGGAGGGTTCATGTGCAGTAGCATCATTGCATTATTTCAACAATAGATTAATTCTAGACAAGAACACTAAGAAAATTCAGACACCTGTCTGCAGGGCCATCTAAATAGCATCATGGGCCCCTGGGCAAAGTAATGCTCTGGGGCCCCTACAATGATGACAGTGCAGGTAAACAGACATCAAGTAGGTAGGATGCAGACTGCCTCCCCTGTGTATCTATCACTCTCAGTGCCATCACGGGGCCCCCAATTTCGGGGCAGCGTGGGCTCAAGGACCAGCTGCTTTGGGGAAAGTGCAGGGGCCCCCCCATGCAGCTGGGGCCCCTGGGCAGTACCCAGGTGTGCCCTCTCATTAAGACAGCCCTGCCTGTATGTCTTTCTATCTAGCTATCTATCTTTCCAAAGACATATCAAAAGGAAAGGATGCATTTTTAGGCTGTGCAGCATTTTGCACCACACTACACCATATCGCAATGTACTGTGGTGCACGCAGTTGAATGAAATGTCAATTTGTGACATTTCTATAAAGTTAATGTAAGAAAAAAGGTAAATAGCCTGATGCATTGTAACAACAAATGTCACTGCCCTTTTACAATGCACACCAGCAGACATGTGTTATACACAGCCTAACCCTTGCCCACTGGTGTCATTGAGCCTTATGTCTCACAGACCTAACAATGCTGTTTGTATATTGTTGGCTGTACAAGAGGTTTTTTTTTCTTAAGCTTGTCATTTGCTGAGTTTTTGTTACAGGGATGACTCATTAGATTAGGTTTTATTGATTACAAAATGAACCACTGCTCTTCCCAGAAATCAGAGACATAGACAGCTGAAACTGTATCCTTGCAAGGCACATGGTAACTGAACAGATCACATGGGGTCATGATAGTAAACACAAAAGCAAGATAAATAGCCAAAGCATACTTTCTCTATGGAGTTTGCATATTCTCCATGTGTTTGTACAGTTTTTCATCCATAATCCAAGACATACTAAAACTTTTTACAAAAATTGACCCTAGTCTATATATCTATACGTGTAAAGCGTAGTGAAATGTGTCAGTGATATGAACATAATATTTTAGAAAGAAATATCATTTTCACTTAAGTGGCAATTTCTTTAGAAGCTAATTTAATAGAATTGTAATTATAGTAGCACTGGTCTTAAATAAAATAATCAGCTTTACAATTAAAAAAAATGTACCGTATGTAGTTACTGAAACATTATGTGTGCATAGCTAACTACTGGATACGCTTTGGGGATTTTTGGCTTAGATAACTATAAACAGTATCAGTGGAGCTTCCTCTAAATTTTGTGGAAAAACTACTAAGTAATCATAATATTATATGCTTTAACCACTTAACCCCCAGACCATATTGCTGCCCAAAGACCAGAGCACAAATAGAGCTTTCTTTTAGTGGTATTAGATCACCTCTGCGATTTTTCGTTTTTGCGCTATAAACAAAAATAGAGCGACAATTTTGAAAAAAAAATATATTTTTTACTTTTTGCTATAATAAATATCCCCCAAAAATATATATAAAAAAACATTTTTTCTCCTCAGTTTAGGCCAATACGTATTCTTCTACATATTTTTTTGTAAAAAAAATCGCATTAAGCCTTTATTGATTGGTTTGCGCAAAAGTTATAGCGTTTACAAAATAGAGGGTATTTTTATTGCATTTTTATTAATATTTTTTTACTAGTAATGGCGACATTATGGCGGATACTTTGGACACTTTTGACACATTTTTGGGACCATTGGACATTTTTTAAGCGATCAGTGCTATAAAAATGCATTGGATTACTATAAAAATGCCACTGGCAGTGACGGGGTTAACACTAGGGGGCGGGGAAGAGGTTAAGTATGTTCCCTGGGTGTGTTCTAACTGTAGGGGGGGGGGTGGACTGACATGGGGTAATGACTGATCTCCTGTTCATACATTGTATGAACAGAACATCAGCATTTCTCCCCTTGACAGGACCGGGAGCTGTGTGTTTAAACACACAGCTCCCGGTCCCCGCTCTGTAACGAACGATAGCGTGTGCCCGGCAGCGATCGCACACGGGAGTCTGGGGCCAGTGCACACGTGCCCCTAGTGGCCTGCGCGAGAGCCAACATTATATTACGTGCTCTCGCGCAGGGGAGCCGACTTGCCGCCGTAAAACGACGGCGGCTGGTCGGCATGTGGTTAAAAGGTATTATTATTATTATTATTATGATGTTACTTGAATATGCCTGGTAGTGTGAAAATGGATCATAAGGTCATTTTTATATAGTATAACATACACAGGCTTGCTTAAACATGTACAAGAATTGGATAACGTGAAAAGAGCAGTGCCCATTGGCAACCAATTAGGTTTTAGTTTCAGATCAGTGAAAGATAAACCAGAAAACTGGGAGCTAATAATTATTTGTTGCCACCATTATATGTTTACATATACCGTATTTATCGGCGTATAACACGCACAGGTGTATAACACGCACCCTAACTTTTAGAGGAAAATTTGGGCAAAAAAACTTTCTATAGCCCCCTGCGTATAACACGCAGGCACAATTTACCCTCTATTTTCAGGGTAAAAAAGTGAGTGTTATACGCCAATAAATACAGTACATGTTGTTGTACAAGGACATATAGTAAATGCAGAGAATACAACTATATAAGGAAGTTTAGGCCCTCAAAAAAAAAAAAATCAATCAGACATCAAGACCTAATAAAAAATTTTTGTTAACCTAACAATAACTAGGCCCACGTCTAATATTTTACAGCTTTTTAAATATTGAAAAAAAATTATAATGGGATATGTAGAACTTTAAAGAGGACCTTTTAGGATACAAATGTAGGAACCACCAATATCTGACTTGCTCTGTAAAGGTGCAGAAGTTTTATGCTTTTCCTGGCTAAGCACTAAGGCCTCGTACACACGATCGGAATTTCCGATGGAAAAAGTCCAACTGACTTTTTCCATCGGAAATTCAGACTGCGTGTATCCCCCATCGGAGAAATTCTATGAATTTCATTGGAGATTACAAAGAGAACATGTTCTCTTTTCCTCCGATGCAATTCCGTTGTAATTCCGATGTGAATTTGGTCGGACAAAGGTCCAATCATGTGTACAGGGCATAAGCCAAAACTAGCATGTCATCATTGAAGTCTGAAAAGTCTAGACTTTGTCTTCCTTGTTTATTCCAGGTCAGTAACTCACTAAGAAGTAAAGCCAATAGCAGGATAACAACCCTGGGGCCTGCATCTTTAAAACCAAGTCAGCAATGGCAGTCCATACATATCTATTCTCATAGGTTCACTTTAACAAGGAAATAAACAGTTAGGCCTCGTACATACGACCTAGAAACTCGACAGAATCCATCATGAAACTTGGTGGGAGAGCTTTTTTGCTGAGGAAACCGGTCATGTGTACGTTTTTCATTGAGGAAACCGTTGAGGAACTCGACAAGGAAAAAAGAGAAAAAGTTCTCTTTTTCCTTGACGGGAGTCTCAATTTCCTCGTCGGGCCGGTTTTTGACAAGAAACACGATGGTGTGTATGCTAAGAAACCCTTGCATGCTCAGAATAAAGTATGAGACGGGAGTAAAAGTAGCATTTGTAATGGAGATAACACATTTTTCACGCTGTAACAGACTGAAAAGTGCAAATCGTCTCCGACCAAACTTTTACTTAACACGCAGTAACATGAGATTAGCAAAAGCAACCCCAAGGGTTGTGCCAGTGGAATCAAACTTCCCCTGCCATTGTATGTGGTGTTTGTCACTGCGTTTGAGAATGAGGAGATTTTGTCTTGACAGTGTGTACGCAAAGCAAGCCTAACAAGGAACTCGTCTAGGAAAACTATGTGTCTTTTCCGACGAGTTCCTCGGTCGTGTGTACGAGGCCTTATGCCATTATCACAAACAGAAAAATGGTGGGTAAATGAGTTGATAGGCCACAACTTTTGGTTCACACAGTTTGGAAATATGCATTACTATAGATCTAAAGGACAAAATGTGCCTATAAGCTTCTGAAATACATTTCAATATATCTTTATTGAACTAAGTTTTTAAAATTAGGAGCTGAGTTTACATAGTGTACAAAGGTGGGATTCTGGCCAAGTCCGAAGTTGGGAGAACTACTGTATCACACAGAAATCATAAAGAAGGTGCTTATTAGTAGAAAACAGTACTACCAGAAACAAAATATAATCTCATCCCAGGAAAGGGGTGGTTGGAAAAGGGGGGACCTTCTCAAATAAGACTGGGCTTGCCCTTTTCCCCTTCTCAAAAAAATGTAATCTATGAACACGTCTGTGTAGGCAAATTAATTATAAAAAATTGATTTGAGAACAGATTATGAAGCAGATTAAACATAGTATAATTCCTATAGCTACAGTCTCTCCAAAATGAAGAATTAACCACATCACAGAAAAAAGAAGACATTAAGCAGATAACGCTCATAAAATGAGAAGCCCCAATGACCTAGAGAATGCTGGGATGTAACACGTGCACGGGAGTTTATAGCAGCCTGCTCGACGCTTTATGCTTGATAAATGTTGTTTCTATTTTAAACTGTAGGAGACAAATTAATGGCTTTTGCGTTGTGCCTTTCTGGTGTTATATTCCTTACAAACTCCTGAAATATTACAAGATCACCTCATATGTTTTCAGTTTACGGCATTGCTTTCCATCCTTTGGGGCTCAGAATCCTAGGCAGTAAAGAGTCAGGCGAGTCAAGGTTACAAGGACTGTCAATGTATCAGGCGTTAACATTTTAATAATACAACTCTCATTTCTAAAAGGGAAAAAGATCAATAGTGAACTAAAAGGGTTCAGTGGGTTTTAAACCTCTTTTAAATAATGCATAGGAGAGAACAGCATATACATGAGAGCTACAGGATCAGCAAATGTCACACAGACCATTAATACACAATTATAGAAACTATTAGCCAACCTTTCTCTATGAGGCCCTTGCTCTGTCAGTAAACTTACCCACCATTGGGGCAGTAGGTAGTGCTAGAATGCTACCTCACCTTTTACATCATCCCTATTAGTTCCTAATATTGAAGAAGGCCTCTGTCAGGCTCAGCTGCTACTAAAGCTATGCGTTTATCTTCTAATAAAACTTGTATAGACTGTAAGAAGATCTGTGGCTGTATGTCTTCATTGTCTGGTGATATTCTTTTCAATGTAATTTAACTG